>NC_056739.1:1344370804-1344463304 GCF_019279795.1 Protopterus annectens | reverse complement strand
TTCAAATTGTACAGTAGTAAGGACAGACTGGGCCACAGGATACCAAACAATCAACAGCATGTACTGCAGGTGTGTAGTTCAGCAGCCTCTATCTACACTCTGTACAAACGCCGTAGGAGGTAAAGACATTTTGTGATCAAATGAGTCGTAACTGGTACATAACAAGGCATAACAAACAGTACAGTCTGTATGGCATGAGGCAGTAGGCGTGCAGTACCCCAATTCATGTAAGTAATGTCAATATAGGTGAAGTATATGGTACTGTATATCCATATACCTTGTGGCAGCTCACCCCTGATACCCCTACATTTTGTAACAGACTAGATCATTCATGGTACTCCCCACCTAGACTCAATAATACAGGCCCATATACCACTGTTACATACATGGCCTCTACAGTCCATAAGGGCACACATGGGTTGTGTAGGTGACGCCCACACATATATGGCCCCATCCCCACTGTATGTGTGTGCGGGATACAACAGCAGTGGACTAATGGCAGCAATGGCAGTGTGATATACTCACAGCCCACTACAGAACAACCCCAATGGCATGACATTTATGCAAAGCTTGGTATGTAGATAAAGGAT
Source organism: Protopterus annectens (assembly GCF_019279795.1). Taxonomy (NCBI): domain Eukaryota; kingdom Metazoa; phylum Chordata; order Ceratodontiformes; family Protopteridae; genus Protopterus; species Protopterus annectens. The sequence continues at coordinate 1,344,462,714 of NC_056739.1, read as the reverse complement.
AGAGGCTGGAACACAGGCACATATGTGGAACACTGTTACCATACACTAAGCAAGGTGCTGGTGTTACAGGATAGTCTGCAACATACCCTTATTCAGGGAATTGAGGTTAGAAATAGAAATTGATGTAGCCACATACTGATAGCATGCAACACACACACACACTGCCACTGTAATATCTGACATAGGACCTGTGTGGTGGACGGACAACACATGAAAGGCATACCTCTGTCCAGCAAGAGGATAGGCCCACAGTAGTGAGCTATGCAGACAGACTGCATTCCAAGGTACTCTAGTCAGTACACACATGCACCCTGTAACACCAGTACTATACAAAGCATAACACAACTCTACTCAAAGTCTGTCTGTAGTTCCTGATTCTCCTACAAATATGTGGCTGCTCTGAGTGTGCAGGTTCTTCTGTAAGAAGTATTGCTACCTGCTGCCTGTAACACTGATGCCCACACACAGGAAGGATGTCCATCAATCAGGAAATGTAAAGGGACAATGCCCACATGCTGTAGGGATATATAGTGGGCGGTTGCCATGACAGTGTAATTGGTATTAGTACACATGTGTAATTATATATATATGGCTATCTGGATAAGTATTTGTACATATATTTCCGCCATATGTCCTGGACATGGAGTGTAGCCCTACCCCAGCCTCTACAGTCCCAAAGTCATAGTGCAAGGGGTTGTCAGGTATGTATAGCAGGTATAATACTAGACTATTGCTACTGTCATGGGATTGTCTTCACAGACATGGTGTGTGTGAAAGGTGACATCTACTGACAGACATCCTAAGGAAATCATTGTAAAGTACCGCCGCTAGCATGTAATGCCCCTGTGGAGTGCAGCAGAGATATTGGCCACTATATGTGAAACTTCAGGCACACCCTGTACATTCCAGAGGTATACACATAATTCCTTACTGCACAACATGTGCACCAGACCTGACAATATGGATGTAGACAGCCAAGTAGATGGGTATAACACATAATGGCTGGTATGCATTTGGCACCATAGGTGTTGGATTCACACACTCCTGTCTGGCCTGACACATAATGACTGCTGGTACAGGGGTGCCATGGACACATACTACCCACTAGATATTGACATACATCTATACAGCATCCCACTGCTCTGTCTGACATACATGACTTTTAAGGGAAGCCCAGCAGCAGTACATCTGGCAAGTATCTGCACATGACATCCCACTGGTTAAGTACACTAAGCTGCTAGGCATGTAACAATGCACTGTGCAGACTACAGGCAGACTGGCTCAACACTGGCCTACATCTCATATGGGGGAATGCACATGTACCTGCATATATAGCAGGCTCAACAGCCATGTCACAGCACAGGGTAAGATACACCTGTGTGACAATGCATAACCACAGCCAATGTGAACACAGCCGCAGCCACATATGGTAAGCTAGCATAATGTTACAGTATATGGACTATCTGTTCTACACCATCCTCATATGTGCCACTCACAGACTGACCCTACATATACTGGGCTGTTACACAGTTTGGTCTGATGGCTGTCTGTGGTATGGGACATGTGTGTGTATGGCCCTACAAACATGTACGGCAAAACGGTACCATACAGTGGGGCAGCAAGTAACATCTGATAGAAGGGGAGCTAGAACAATGACATCTACCACAGTCTTTACACAGGCTAAAGTACATATTAACAACACACACACTGCCAACATTCACCATCACTACACAGACCTCAGTACTGTACAAACATCCACAGAATGTCCAGCTTATGCCATGAAATATAAACCCTACTGTACATGACATGTGTCGCAATCTGATATATCACTGCCTTGTTATCAGATATGATGACACTATTGATGGTGTACAGCACATATGCACCACTTCATGCATGACATATGTACAAATATTGACAGAGGTGTGGCTGACAGCACATACACAGGGCCAGTATAGACATGTTGCTGTGATAACCTCATGTATTTTCCATTGTAATGGGGTTTGTTGCAACATGTGTCCTATGAGGGATATGAAGTCATTAACTGTCATGGCCTTCACCATCTACAGACTGCAATCCTCACACTGCCTTCTGCATTCCACATATAGATGCACTGTGGCTAACACCTGAAACCAAAGGCACAGCACTGCCCAGTCTGCAGATGATCCTGCAGATGGGGATTCCTCATATACATGGTTCTGACATGGCAGGTATTGTGACATGTACGACAGGCATATCCAGACAAACACTGTTAAACCAACATTACTCCAAATGCAGTATAGCAGCACTTATAGTCTGTAGTCAGGTCAGGCACATCCCCTTCCTGTTTGTTGCCCTCTTTCCACTGTGTATGTTGTTAGAGGTAAATCCCCAATCCATCTGAGATGCTGTTTGCCAAACAACAGATCTAATTCCTGCTCACAGTGACTGAAAAGGGCCAACACCACCATGATGTTCCTAGGTATTGGAGTGTGTTTCCATGCAATTGGCTATGGGAATATTACCACAGCTGTTCCACATGCAATCAGCTAGGGGAGGGCTGCAATTTGTGCAGAGGCCATCAGCTGATCATGATCATCACTTAAAATACACATGCTGTTGCCTAAGCAAGACAGGTGTGGGTATCCACATCCACCAGAGAGGGAGTGGGGAGGCAGACAGAGGAAAATACATGTCGGGGGGGGGGGTGGGAGAGTAAAACTGAAGCATGTTTTTGTCACACACCTACCAGCACAGGGTATCAAACCCCTGACAACTATGTAGTGCTATCACAGTTCAATGCAGTTATTGGATGCATCACATGTGTTACCTGATGTGGAGCACTCAGAATATATATGTGATGGTGAGTGATATCTGCAACAGGGATATGGTAGATATATGGTAGGTGACGTAAACATGCCTGTCTGCATGAACAGGTGCCAGCGTCAACACAGGCACACTCACACAGGGACGCACACACATTGACACACGTGGCAGGGCCAGGATTGCAACTCATCACTAGTGGGATGCCACAACACATCAATGTGCAGGTATCACATGCACCACATGGGTCATACGGTGGTCATATGGGCAAATAGTATGAGGAGGTGTCAGACATCAGACAACATGCGTCAGTATGCCCCGGGGGATTGTAGTGAGTGTGGATGTGGACATAGGCACCATACAACACACGCACACGAACACACAGGGTGCCAGTTCTGACATGCATGGGTGCATGTCTGCACAGGTGTGTGTTGGTTAACTGTGCCAGCAGGCTGTATGAGGGTAGGCGATGGGTATACCTTGGCATCAGGCCACATGACAATGGTCTGCATTATGGCTCAGGCCTGTAGTTTCTACATTTGCCCACACAGGTGGGTATTGCATCCCCCATCCAGTCACCTGGGTGACTATTGTGTGTGGCCAATGCTGTACATCACATGCCATGTATGTGTTCCTTAGTCCATGACATGGATGGTGTCTGGGATGTGCACACCTCCCACATGCATGTACAGTGACATTTGGAACTGTATCTGGGGTGTCTGGCCCATGTTGTGAACACAGATTATCATCAGATGTGCCAGTCTTGGCCACCTGTGGCAGGAGCTGGTAATGGGCAGCAGGTTTACCCTGCACCTACATTGATAGCATACTAACAGCATTCCCTGATGTCAGTGTCATCTGTCCATACAGGGCATGTTGTCAGGCATGGTATGTCTGTTGTGAGTCACATGTGAAGGCACCACAGGTGGTGCAGGTGTCCATTGGGGAACATGGTGGAAGTGCACTGTCTGCATGTACGTGCATATTGGACCGATGTGCAGGGTGACATGCCCTCTGTAGCCCACTGTTATCACCGCATAGTTACTACCAGTGGCCAATATGCAGTGTACTACCCACATATTGGCTGTTGCCTAGGCATGTGTGTGCCTATGACACATGGGTTGAGTGTGTGCTCCAGGTAATAGTGAGGTTGCTAACTGTGATTGCCTGGCTTTGATGTCACATGTATGGGTATGGCTTTGCACCCCAGCCTCTCATATAATTTAGATATGTTATTCCCTGTATGGTTGACATTGTGATATATAGTAGGGCCACCATAAAAGAAATAAGCAAAACCCCCTCCACATTGCCCACACTCACCTCTACACAGGATACGAGTTGCAAACACACACATGTCATGTCTGGGCATAGAACCCCTACATAACTAGTTTATTACACTACAGCACTATGCAGTTACAGTATGCACCACAGACATTACTGGAGTACTTCTTCCCCAAAGGTGTATTTCACAACAAATGACATCAGCAGGATTACCAAAGTCGGGCATTTCAACTGTACTGTGAGTGACTAGCTTAAAATGCATTGCTCCCTACACAGACAGTGAGACACACACAAAACATCCACAACTGACATGTGTGGTTATAGAACCCTTGACTGAGGTCTATATCACACTACAACCTGGAGCTGTTATAGGATGCACCAGAGGGATTACTAGAGAAGCCCTTCCCCAAAGGTGTATTTCACAATGAATGACATCAGCAGGCTTATCAAAGTCGGGCATTTCAACTTTACTGCTAGTAGCTAGCCTAAAATGCATTGCTCCCTACACAGACAGTGAGACACACACAAAACATTCACAACTGACATGTGTGGATATAGACCCCCTGACCGAGGTCTATATCACACTACAGCATGGAGCTGTTATAAGATGCACCACAGAGATTGCTAGAGAAACCCTCCCCAAAGGTGTATTACACAATGAATGACATCAGTAGGCTTACCAAAGTAGGGCATTTCAACTGCACTGCTAGTAACTAGCCTAAAATGCATCACTCTGTACACAGACAGTGAGACACACACAAAACATCCATTGCTGACATGTGTGGGTATAGAACCCCTGACCACGGACTACATCATGGAGCAGTTATAGGTCGCACTACAGGGATTAATAAAGAACTTCCTCCCCAAAGTTGTATTTCACAATGAATGGCATCAGCAGGATTGCCAAAGTAGGGCATTTGAAATGTACTTCAAGTGAGTAACCTATGCATTTCTCCATACACAGACATTGAAACACACATAAAACATCCAGAACTGCCACAGGTGGAGATGGAACCCTACCACAGTTTGAAATCACACTACAGCAGTACGCAGTTACAGGACATGCTACAGAGATCATTGAGCTACAACCTTCCCATAGGTATATTTCTAGGTGGGTGACATCAGCAGTTTTGCCAAAGCTGAGTATGTGAATTCTAAGGAGTATGAGTAACCTAAAAAGCATTGTTCTCTACTCAGTCAGAGATGCACACTTGCCAAGTCTGGGGTTAGAACACCTACTGAACTACTTTATCACACTACAGCAGTGTGCAATTACAGGACACACTAGAGATTACTGAGTCATGACTTTCCCAGAGGTGTATTTCTAGGTGAGTGACATCAGCAGCCTTGCCAAAGTTGAGTATATGAATTGTACAGAGTGTGAGTAGCCTAAAAAGCATTGCTCTCTACTCAATCAGATACACACAGTTGCCAAGTTTGGGGTTAGAACACCTACCTAACTACTTTATCACTCTACAACAATACACAGTCATAGGACGCTCTACAAAGATTACTGGGCTATGACTTTCCCAGAGGTGTATTTCTAGGTGAGTGACATCAGCAGCATTGTCAAAGTTGAGTATATGAATTGTACGGAGTGTGAGTAGCCTAAAAGGTATTTCTCTCTACACAGTCAGACAGACATGCACACAATTGCCAAGTCTGGGGCTAGAACTACTTCCTAACTAGTTTACCACTACAGCAGTACACAGTTATGGGACGCACCATGGAGATTACTGAGCTACAGCTCTCCCAAAGGTGTATTACACATTAGATGACCTCAGCAGGCTTATAATACTGCTATGGGGAGGGCAGTGTATTCATGGGCCATAACCTATTCATGTAGGGGTTGACATACCACATGTGAGCACACACAAGGTCTTATGTCACAGGTACGTGTATACAGCTACGAGATGACTACTTCCTTGTACAGTCATGTTGCACAGCTGGCACATGCACCACATAGTCTGTCATGCTGACAGATACTGGTGGCTAGTATCTGCAGTGAGTTACATCTGCACCTCATGTGTTTGGGGCCCTTTGGATGTGTGCTGGGTGGGATAGGCCTGGATGGCTCCTTGTCACAGTTACCCTCTTCCACACATCTATGTCTGTCTACCTTTGGCTTATTTTAGTGTGTTGTCCTTACATATATGTCTGTATTCCTATCCACTGTGTGTGCAAGGCAGAAGTGGTGCATACTGACATGTGTCTACACTAAGAACTGCGATTGCCAGATATGTCTGGTCCACTGGTGTTTGCAGACATGGCCTTCATGTGTGTGAGCATGCCCAGCACGACCTGTCAGTATGTTGTTGACTGACATTGCCTTCATTCCTCTAAGTGTGTGAGCATGCCCAGTATGGCCATCTATATTGCATGTATGGATCAAGTCCAGGTAGTTTGTACTGCGGTGCTGACCTTTGTGTTGTACACCAACAGGTAGCATGCTGTGTCTGCAGGGTATCCATCGGTCATTTGGTATTGACTGTTGCTGCATTTCTGCATAGCAGAGGGGGGGCACCTGACTGTTTCAACATTTCTACACAGGAGTGAGGGGACACACCTGACTGTTACTATAAGTGTACGTAGGATGGGGGGAACACCTGACACTTTTACACATTTGCTAGGACTTTACTGGTATGTTGGGTACTCCATTTCAGTCTGTAGTCTTACCTATCATGCTGGCTAGAGGCATACCAGTGTACTACAGATGTTAGCTTGAACTACCTACATATTAGTTTCTGACTTCCTAGCCTTCACAACTTACATCCAACTACCTGGCCTGCTGTAGTCTGTCTGGGTAGGCCTGGGGGAGGGGTTACCCATAGGGCTCTTTCAGAGGCCATAGTACAGCATTTGTTTGTATTTGTTTACACCTATCCTGCTGGCTGTAACTGTTGTTGGGTATGTGAACACCCCCCAACTGGCATGTGTGAGTCACTTACCTTGTGGGTGTCCCAGTATTGAGAGTGGTACTGCAGGGCTGCCTATGTTGGATGCATGTAGTACACTCCCCGTACATGGTTGAGCACAGGTAGTGTCATGTTTGACATCCCTTTTACTGTATGTGCAAGTCGGAGAGAGGTGTCATTCCCTGGGTCCCTACTGTGTCAGTGCATGTGCTATGCGTTGCCTCTTTGCCAAGGCCAGGGCATATTGGGCACACCTCCTTCTGCCTACTTGGGCAGGCTCAGGTTGTTCCTCCTCCGAGTCACTCTGCACCTGTGCAGGCCTTGGCACTGATGAGGGGCTGTGTGGCCCTGCCCCATGCTGTTCCTGCTGCAGCTGTTTCCACAGGATCATATTGTGTAGCATGGCACATACAAGGACAATTTGGGTACATGTAGTTGGTGAGTACTGCAAGGCTCCACCAGATGTGTCCCAGCACTGGAACCGTGACTTGATCATCACAAACATATGCTCTCTTATGATTTGTGTTTGTGCATGTGCCTCATTATGGAGTTCTTGTTCGGGTGTGTGTGCATTTCTGATGGGTGTCATCAGCCATGGCTCCAATGTGTACCCAGCATCCCCCACTAGGTGACTGTGTGGGATGTCCCCATTGACAAATGTCTGATATAGCTGCGTCAGATGCCAGATGTGGGAATCATGGTAGCTTCCAGGGCAGCCAGCACACACATTCATTATTATGCCCTGGGCATTGCACAACCTGGCAGTGGATGGAGGGGAAGCCCTTGTGGTTGATGTAGACCCTACCCTGCTCACCTGGTGATGCTTTAATGCATATGTGCGTGCAGTCTATTGCACCCACTACCTTAGGGTGTTCTGCTATTTGCTGGAAGAGATGCATATTGCTGGCCAACGCCTCACGGGTGATGGGGAAATATATGTGCTCACCGACATGTGCTGACATGACATCCAGGAACTGGTGGAGTACCCTGGATGCTGATGTCTGTGAAATCCCCATCATATCCCCAGTTGGCCTTTGTAAGGTACATGTAGCTAGTATTCTTAGGCCTACACATACCTTGGTATCCCCTAGGATGGGTTCCCCTCTGTTAGTTCTCTGTGTCAGGCATGGCCGGCACAGCTCAACAATTTGCTGTGGGAGGTCCCTGTCCACCCTATAGCGCTCCACTATCTCCAGCTCATGTAGTCCTTGGTAGGTTACCCTGGATCTGTACACTCTTCTCTGTCTCCTTGCTGTGGATTGCTCAGCAGCATTCACATCCTCAGCACCCTCAGATTCTTCCACATGCTGGATTATGATAGCAAAAGCAGCCCCTAACATTTTTTCTCTTGCTTTTGTTTTGTAAAATTTCCCCATCTCTATACACCGGTGGTGCAGAGTTTTTGGGAAAAACAAGGGGGAATGGTGTTTGCATAGTTTATAGTGTGTTGTGCTGGGCTGGGCTGGTCTGCTGCCTGTGTAATTGGCTGATTCTGATACATTTCACCTGTCAGCTAAGCTAGTTCTCCTTGATTACCTTCATACTGCTGTTTTCCCTTCTCATTGTCTCACTGTTTAAGCCCGTGTGCGTGCTGCGCAAACGGAGTGCTCAGATGTGCACAGAGCCACTTTTTCCTAGTTTAACTTCCTTTTTCTTCCTGTAAAACCCGGTGCGCAGCATGCACACCCGCTTACACTTTGTAAAGAGTGCTAGGCAGGTTTAGACACACCCCTAGCTTAGCTGTGCTAAGCTAGGAGCAATCCCAAGCCACAGGTCTCCAATCCACTTACAGTATGCCTGACGGGTCTATATTAGAACATCAACTTTTTAAAACATTGAATGTTCTAATATCAACCCCTATTCAGTGAACGCTGACAATAGTGAACATGCAGAACAGTGAATTTTTCTCACAGGGAAAAAAATTGCTGTTCTGACACACATACACACAACACAAGCACACCAAACAAACAGCAATCCACACACATACACCTAAAATCCTACATCTAACCCTACACTAAACTGTACATACACCTCTAGCTATCCACTTACCTTAACCCAAACCCTAACCCTAAGGTCCATCACTATCACACACTCACCTCACCCGCGCCCTAACCCTAACTTACCTACCCCGTGCTCTAACCCTCACGTCCACACAATCACACACTTACCTGATCCCAACCTGTAACTTTCCACCACAGTGCTGAAAATAGCAAAGCCACAGGAACGGCCAACCAAATTCCTTCCCTAGGAAGAAATTTGGTGTTCTGCAGCTTCACTATTTTCACCGTTCGCTGAATAGGGGGCCAATATTAGGACATTCGAAGTTGTAAAACTTTGATGTTCTAATATAGATCCATGCCTGACACCCCCCCATGATATCACCTATACCCTAGTCTTGCACCCAGCTATTTATACTCTTACACTCTTGGGACCTGCCTCACACCCTGGGAAAATCTGGGATTCACTAACCTTTCCTCATTTGCATAGGATTGCCTGCTAATGCATAGTTACATGTCCCACACTGAGCCTCCCCCCTTAGCAACCATTACTCACTGGCCAGGTTGTCTTCTGCCTGCCATTGACTTGCATAGAAGAATACTGATTTTAGTTAGAATGCTTATTTTAGGTTTATTTTATTATTCCCCCCCCCCCCCAGATCCCATTTGCGTGCTGCTGCCCTATGCTTAAACAGGCGTGATTGGCAAAAAAAAAATAAAAGTTGTTTATTTTTTTTTAAACAGTTTGCAATGCCAATGGTCTTCTACTTGGCCACTGGCATGCTTCCTCATTGATATGCAGCCTTTATTTGGAACTGTCATAGCTCTGTTTTTTTAGATTGCAGAAATGTATTCGGTTACTAATCGAGTACATTTCTGCACACTGCATTCGTCCTGCATGGACAGCTGCCAGCTTCCGGGATCACATATTACCCTCATTTGCATTGTTTTCACCTGCAAGTGAGGGTAATTTGCATATGGGAGCTCATTCCGTGCAGGATTAGTCTAAGAGCTCACATGCATGTCCCGGGAGCTCGTTCTTGAATCGCACGTTGGCCATATTGCCGAAAATAGCTCTTAGACGAATCCTGCACGTTCTACAGGGCTTTGTAAATCCAGGGGATTATCTCATGCAAAAGCAATGCATACATTGAAACAGCAGCTTCTTAAAGGCCTTATTTTTCTCTCTATGTTATAGGCTGCAAGCTTAAAATCATTCTTCAGACATGAGCGCAGTTTCCTTTATTTCCTATGTTCAAAGAAGTATGGATCCCAAAAATATGAATATTACATTGCCAATAGCCTCACCATAATGTCATGGTATGTTTAATATAATATGCAGTGAAAATGAGTAAAACCATGATTGCTGTGTTTCTAGCTATCTTTTTTTTCAGATTTTAAAGAGTATGAATTGTTCAGCTACTAAAGTACAGTTATAAATGTGAGTAGAGCATACTAAATACTGCACTCTGTGACCTTTATATATTTAGTATACCTTTTACTACAGAAGGGTTATAACCCTGTATCACCCATCAGACCTTCCTTGTTCTGCTGTTCTCTTCTGTATGACTGCAAATAATTTTACCACAGCCAGTTTAAGTGAATACAAACAACAAATGGATTAGATCTATGCATAATATGGAAAAGTATGAAGGAAAGTACAACTAAGCAAACAGACATCACGTCTCCAAATATTTTATGTAGATGTCTCCAGGACACATTTAAATCCCTTCTTATAAACTATTTCATGTAAACAATCTTGCTGCATTTAAAATGTTTGAAAAAAGAATTTTTTTATGTGCTAGGTTCAAAAGTTGTTTGAATATAGTTTAATAACATTTTATGCATGATCTATGGTTGGCATTTGTCAGTATTGTTTTACATTTGTATAACTCAAGTTATTGTGCTTAGAAGTACTGGTGATATACTTGGATACTATCATGGAAACTATTGAACTGCACTCCAGCTCCCTAAACTAAATTGTCTTTTAGCTAAAGGGTCATCATTTAAACAAAAGGAAATAGCAGTTATCTTGGCTGCATTATTTGCTCTTTGATTTAGTGCAACTATTGCATTAACTGTTCTCGACTTGGATTGTATTGCTATATTTGGGATTTTTCTTTTCTTGTTTGAGTTTTCATTCAAATTCGAACAATTGTCATTTATAACTGAAGTCATTAGGACAAAAACTCTTTTTGTCATGCACCATATATCAGGTTAAAGAAAAAATGTCTATATTTTGATTAACTAAGAGAGTGCAGTAATCTTATATATACTCAGCTGCTCTTTTTACTGGACCATTTCATACTTCCTTTATAGCAGGTATGTTACCTGATTATCTTGACTGGTAACTGAATAATCACCCTTGAGCTTAAATATTTCCATATTGATCATTTGTTCCCTAATGGCTTAGTGTTTATTCTACTGCTTTACTGCTTAGACCTTCAATAAATGAATCTTGCATTCTGCTTCAGGAAAAGTCATATTTCAGTCTTAGCTGGTTCATATCTTCTTGGTATTTCTTCTCTTATTAGCATCTGTTTTGATTTAGCCTTTTTAGGACTCATATTCTTTAGTTTAGCTGTCTCATTCTCCTTTGAGTTGCAAGGATTCTTTCTCCTGCTAAAATATTCCTTCTGTTGACTCAGTTCTGCTTGAGTTTCAAAGGTTCCTGGGTAAATATTAAGCTAAATGCCATTGTAGGTCATTTTAAGCTTAGCCAATTTCCTTGGTGAGAATCAAAGCATATTCCTTTTGTGTGTGTGAGGGAAATGACTTCACCATTATGCCACCATTCCCCTTAATAGTTTCTGGCCATATTCTAATTTTAGAAAGGAATCTTTGCTGTGAATCCTTCCTTAATGCTATTCACCCATCTTGCATGCTGCAAGATAGTTCTTTATATTATAAGCTGTCTGTTGAATTTTATTTATTTATTTAATTTTGTTTACCAGAGTAGAGCACTCATCAGATTTGACCATTTGAAGGCTCATCCCAAGTTACATAGATAGTAACAACAGTAAAGCAAGGTTGAAGTTATAGCTAGAGTATAGTGAAATAACATAACATATATGTAAAATAATATATACACATATTTACAAGAAGGTTTAAAAACAAGTAAGATCAGGAGTATAAAATTCATAATACAGGTGTTATAGGTGAAGTAAATGTGGTCCAGCCAGAAGAATGTATGTACTTTATACAAATATGGAGAGACATCTTAACAAAGAGGAGAGCAGAATTTGTATAATACTAAGAGATAGCATAGAAGACACACCTTGTCTTCTCAGCATAGTTTTTATTTTATTTATTTATTTATTTAACATTTGTTGACCGGGAAAGTCCGACTAGGTTCCACAGATCCTGTTTTCAGCGGAGGCCTGGGGAGAAATGCTCCAGCAGCATGTCTTTAGAAGTTGATCTCTTTTTTGGCTCATGGTTAACACTCTGAGTTGTGGCACAAACATTTGTTGCTTTTTTGGTTATGTGTACATTTCTTTGCATAGTGATGGTCACCCAGGGATATATAATTGAGAGGACAACACCAATATCAGGGTCTTCCAACACCCAGATGGGTTTTAACTCTACTTACCCAACAGCTGACATAGCATATTCACCAGTTATGGAAGGATTTTAGCTTATTTAATTGAACAAATGACTGTAGAAACCAGAACTAAAAACAGGGAATTAAATATACCAAATTTAGAATCTGATCACCTGCAATAAAATAATTCACCTTCTACCAGTGAGGAAAGATATGAAAACAGCAATCTTAAAGTCATGAATGACTATGTTGAACCTTTGGACCACTTATTGAAAAAAACATTTATTTTTAATGATAGTGCAGTAATTGCACAGAACACTGTAACTAAACAAATCAGCAAGTTAGAGAAAATGTTTAAATACCAGTTCCTAGAAATAGACAATTATTTAAGGGAATGTATAAAGGTAAAAAGAGTACCAAAGGGACTTCATACATAAAAAATGTCATTTGGTGTGTCAGGTGGCTCACTATATTATAAAGAAATAACAGAACTATATGACAGAATCCATTTGGAGGTATTAACCTTTATGGTTAGAGCAAACAATGAAAAATGGAAATTTTAGAAAAAGAAATACATTGTCTTGACAACTCCATTAATAATGACCTAATTTTTCCCTCGAAGACAGATAAATTTAATGTTATTTTTACAAAAACTGACAAACTAACAAGTGTTATGCAGCAATTAAAATTGAAAAAAAAAATGGAAAGGGATAAGAAGGACTAAGATGAGAGCAATGCATATACAATTCCGCCTGTTACAAATAGCCGTGTGGAAAGTTCAAAGTGAATGTTGAACAAGGTTGGTGGGGGTAATTAATCTGGATAATGTTTTAGACTTTTCCCCATTAAGATAATCACAAAGAATACTAGAGAAACAATATCAATCTCAGAATTTCGAGACCATAAAGCTGAAAGCTCTAAATACTGAAATCCCAAAAGTGCGAATTTTGAAATTGCGAATCCTACACTAACCAGACATCACACACATACACAAACACACATCTCCTCCCACACAAACACACAAACTTACACTACATACAAGAAGGGGGGCAAGCCCCCCTGCTCCCCCCACACCCCCTACTTAAATATACTAACTCCAGGGTAGCACTACACAGACAAACACACAAAAACACCACCACACACCTACATTCCCCTTGCACACACACATCACAGTCACAACACACACTGACACACACTAAAGCCCTTAACCAACACCCTTAATCATACATACTTACCTGAACTTTCATTCAAACACCGCAACACCAGAAGCTCTACTTCAATATCTCCGAACATCGGGATTTTGAAATTTGCGCTTCTGGGATTTCGGTATTTAGAGCGTTCGGCTTTATGATCTCGGGATTCTGAAATTTGGTATTTCAGAATTTCGGGATTATAAAATGCTCCTATATGCCACCAATTTACCATATAACTGACAACCAACAACAGGAGGGGAAGAGGTTGTGGAAGAAGAACCAGGAAGTAGAAATTTTGGAACAGAATGACTTGGTATCCATTCTTCATTATGAAGATGTTTACATCTTTAATTACAATGCACTAACTACAGTTCAACTGCATTTTAAGCTGTTTAAAAAAGGCTTAACTTCTGTTCCCACACCTCAGATGTAATATTGTAGATTTGCTTTTAGAAATTAAATTATACATTAGAAAATGAAAGCTTAGCCTTACTAATGGGTGTGCCACACCTTGTGGTATAGGACTAGCAAGTAAAAGTATAATTAATTGACCTTTAAATCCTAAAGTAGTACTTTCTGAGAAGAACTGTGAAACAGATTTATGAGAGACATCTAATAAATTGTCAAAAAAGAGATTCTGTAAATTGACAGAAGAAAGAAAATCAACTTTTTGAATTAATTAGCAGTAAATCAATAAGAATCGTGAAACCAGACAAGGGGGTGGGGGTGTTCCTTATGGATCATACTAATTACGTCATCAAAATGGACTGTATGGTGGCAGATAAAAGTTTTATCAAAAATCTTCATGAAATAAAATTAACATATCTTACAAGACTGTTGACTGGATGTTGGATGATTTGATCTTACTAAAAATAATTGACATTAAATTGCTCAACCTCTTGGAAGTAAAATCACCAATAATTCCAGCCATCTTTGGGATAACAAAGATACATAAGGCATAGATAACCCTCCATTAAGACCCATTGTCTCTGCCTCAGGATCAAAGTCTGAACCTCTCCCCAAGTTTATAGACAATACGTTAAAATAATTTTTCAGTCATAATGAATATGTATTAAGGGACTCTTGACATTTTCTATAACATATTAAGAAAGTAGAATCAGGCCATGATATGTTGTTGGTGATAGGAGATGTATAAATCTATTCAAAGTGATATCAAAAGACATTGGCATGGAATTATTTTCTGAAGCTATTAATAGTGACAAGAATTTAACAATCATTGATGTTAGACTTGTTGAACATTAATGCAGTGAGTCCTGGATAACAACTAGTTTTATTTTGAGGGAGAATTGTATCATCACATACAAGGTGTAGCTCTGGGGTCTGCGTTAACCCAAATATATACCAATGTGGTACTATGGCATGGGAAAAGAATTATGTATTTCAGCCACTTTTGCACACTCCACCTTAAATGATATTTAAGATTTTTGGATGACATTTTTTAATGCGGTCAGGGGATGAAATAATTTTAGCAGAATTTTATTTTGCATATTTAGAATCTACAATGTCCATTTTAAAAATTGTATACAATACATCCAAGACTAAAAGTAATTATTTAGATGAAATATCATATAAATACATGGAAAATAGGAGATTCTGTCCCATGATATATATAAAACTAACTTATTCAATGCCTTCCTATATTTTTCTATTATTATTTATTTAGTTAGTTATTTATTTTACATTTGTTTACTAGGAAAGTCTGGCTGGACAACAAGTCTATATTCAGCAGAGACCCGAGGAGAAAAGCTCCAGGACATACAGAGAATAAGAAGTTTAACAATTTTATATAGAATTTCTTCAGAAATCTTAACAAAATTGACATAGCATTTTTAAAAATAAACAAATTACAGTTTATGGTATTCATATAAAAATCATACAAGCATAGTAACAGTGTGAGCAGATTACTTTATATACAGCCTTTACAAGATTGGACAGTATTTATAAGTTTGAGCTTGAGATATGCTAAAGGAAACTGTATAGTGAAAGTGTAGAAGACACTAGAAGAGTTTTTGATTAGTTAGGATCTAGCAAGTGTGGTGTGACTTAGTGATGGAGTCATTTAGCTTGGTTTAGTCTGGGACACTAATTTGGTCACTCTGTTAGATGACCTGGTTTATTCGAATGTAGTTATTTAGCTTGGTTCAATACATGGACAGACCCATGTGGCAGACAGGTGGGCTTTTAGAAGTTTTTTGAACTGGACTGTGTTAGTGTTGGAGTTGATGTCTAGTGGAAGGCTGTTCCAGGCTTTGGAGACAGTACAGGAATAGAGTGATTCTCTAGCTAGATTTTTGTTTTTTGTTATTTCTATAGTGCCTTATTGCTAGAGCAAAGAATCCTTTTATTAGAGTAGTGTGATTATTTGGTGAGCCATTTTGAGCTGGTTGTATTTTAACAGTGTGGGGAATTCAAGCCATGAAAGTTTTCTGAGAGAGTGGGAATGGTGGGACCTATAGTTGACACCCATAGCAAACTTTGCGATTTTATTATAACAAGGTTCTAGTCTTGTTATATCTCTTTTTCTTAGGTTAGTACAGATAGGGGATTAATAGAGTAATGATGAAATAATGTAGGTTCTGGCAATAGTGGTTCTGGTGTCGGCTGTGAGATAGTGTTTGCTCCTATAGAGGGACCCTAGTTTTTTTGTGTACTTTTCATGGATTGGGCCATATGAATGTCAAATAATATACTCTGGTCAATAGTAACCCCTAATAGCTTAGTACTAGAAACTGGAGTTATGATGGTGTCATTGGCTGAGGTAATTTTGAATAGAGGGAAGGTGACAGACTCTCTAATATGGTGAAATAGGATGTTTGTTTTTTGGGAGTTCAGTATTAGTTGAGCATTAGCTAGCCAAGCTTCTATAGCTGTAAACAACTGTTGAGTTATTTGTTCTAGTTGCTGGAAGGTAGGAGCAGTGCATATTAGGGTTGAATCATCTGTGTGGTGTCTCTTGAGGCTGTATGGAGTTTGTTTGTGAAAACTGTAAAGAGGAGTTGGCCAAGGATAGAACCTTGTGGGACTACTAGAGTAACGGGCAGAAGTGGGGAGAGTTTTTGGTGCCATAATACTGCTTTTTGACACCCATCCAGATAATCTTGAAACCAGGCTATTGCTGTCTGGCTGAGGTTTATTTCAGCTAGGATATTTAAGAGTTTGGTATGAGATACAGTGTCAAATGCTTTTGACAAGTCAAGGAAAGTTAATGAGACTAGATAACCTTCGATATGGAGTTAGTTCATGGTATTGGTAAAACTTACTAGGGCTGTGGTAATGCTTTGATTAGGTCAGAATTCATGTTGTGAGGGAGTTAGTAGATTGTTTGTTAACAGATATTGTAGCAGTTGTGAATGAATGCATTTTTTAAAGATTTTAGAAAGGGGAGACAGTATGGCTTTGGACAATCGTTAGATAGATCTGTTGAGCTGCCACCTTTGTGAAGTGGAATTATGTGAGCAGTTTGCCAGAGTTTGATTGTTTTCTGTTCTGAGACAGAGCAGTTTATTAGGATGGCGGCAGGGACTGAGATGGCATCGGCTGCAATTTTCAGGTATTCTTCTGTCAGATTATATGCAGCCAGTGGATCTGACTTGAGTTTACAGTAGCAGTAGGGACTGGTTGAAAATTAAAGCTGTTGGGATTGTGAATTGGTGGGGGTAGAGGGGAGATGGGAGAGGAGTTCGTATTTATAAAGTATAAAATGGATTCAGTAAAGTATTTGTTAAACTGGGTTGGAATATCGTCCTTGGTGTTGGATAAATTTGGGGGTGGAGTGGAGGTTTGACCTGGATGCAGTATTTTATTTATGGCCAACCAACATTTTGGGGGATGTTTCTGATGTTTTGTTTGGATGTTTCTATAATGATCTTTTTTGTCCTGCCTGATCTGTTTTTTTGGATGAGTTTCTGAGCTCTAGGTATTTTTGACGGTTTACAGTTGTTCTCTCCTTGAACTGTTTTCCCAGGCTTTATCTCTTGCTTTTAGTAGTGTTCTGGTTGTCTTATTTAACCAGGGAGTATAGCTGGCTAGTTGGATTTAATCCATAATGTTCTGGGAGGGGCTAGATTATTTAGGATGCTGATGAAGATGGTGTTAAAGTATTGTGCTGCTTCAGCTAAAGGGAGATAGTTAACAGGGTTCCATTTTGGTATTACAGATTTGATAATATAGTAGTTGCCTTAGAAAAAAAAAGTTGGGAGGTAATCATTAAGACTGCTGGGTAGGCAGCCAGAAATTTGTGTGGCATTGGGATGGTTAGTTAAGATCCAGCCTAGTACTAACTCTTTGTTCATTTTTTATCGATTCTAGAAGGGGTTTTGATTAGCTGTGAGTAGCCATGGAGGTTAATATAGCTTGTAGGAGTAGACACATTACAGGCATTCCAATCTATGTTAAAGTCCCCTGCTATGATAGTTTCTTGAGAGAGAGTGATAGATGACCATTGTAATATATGTTCCATTGTAGGGATGTTGTGGCCAGGTGGGATGTAGATGCCTATAATATTTAGGTGTTTTTTGAGTTAAGATGGAGTTTGGTTAGTATTAGTTCTGCATTTTGGAAGTTATGGGTATCCGTGTTTAGAAGTTCTAGAGAAATGCTATTTTTAAATAGAATGGCTACCCCCACCTCATTTTTTCTGTCTATCTATTCTGTGAAAATTATAACCAGGTGGTGCTGGTTTTAGCCAGGTTTCCATTAGCAGGACAAGGTTGGGATGGTAGAGAGGGTAGCATGAAGTACATGTATTTTATTAAGAATACTTCTAAAGTTGATGTTTATTATTATGATGTTTAGTATTAGGAGGTCTGAACTTTTTCTGTTAAAGTAGGGTGGAGGGTGGAGTTGACAGTTTGGGTTGGTTGAAAGGATAGTGGGTCCAGGGTTGGGATGGATATCCCCACTACATGTTAGTCTCATTGTTATAAGATGTAGCACTTTCATCAGTTTATATATGGTCTTGTCATATTTTTGAGACATCTGGGGTGTTGAGTGGTGAGGTAGGATAGTGTATTTTGCTAGTGGGATTGGGGTAGTGTTGTAAATAGTAAGGGCTATTGGAATGGAAGGGGGTAGTTTGTGTGTAAGCTGAGCTAGTGTGGGGTATGTATATGAGGATATAAATAGATATTGGCTCAGTAAGCCAGTCTCAGTATGACACAATCAAATGCATTGGGTGATTCTGAATATCCTTACATATCGTAAAAAGACCACAATACACCTGTACAATGGGATGCATAACATGAAAAAACAGTAGCAAATCATCAGTAAAGGAACCTTTATAGTACAAACCAGAAAAAAAAAACAATTGGGCATGTATTTAAATAGGACATTTTCCTGAATAATAGGCTATAAAATATCATAAATAAAACAAGCTAGAACAATGTTCAGATGACACTGAAGCAAAACACTTTAATACAGCTAGACCTATAACAGCAAGTTCACAACAATTCTAGTACTTGCCTGATAATCACATTCTTATGCTAACAAAGTCAGCTAGTACTATTGTACCGTGTACCTGATAATCACATTCTTATGCTAGCGTAGTCAGCTAGTACTGTTGTAGCGCATGCCTGATAATCAAATTCTTATGCTAACATAGTCAGCTAGTACTGTTGTAGTACGTGCCTGATAATCCCATCCTTATGCCAACATAGTCAGCTAGTATTGTTGTTGCGCATGCCTGATAATCACATTCTTATGCTAAAATAGTCAGCTAGTACTGTTGTAGTGCGTGCCTGATAATCACATTCTTATGATAACATAGTCAACAAGTACTGTTGTAGCATGTACCTGATAATCACAGTGTTATGCTGGCATAGTCAGCTAGTACTGTTGTAGCATGTGCCTGATATAGACATTCTTATGCTGACATAGTCAGTTAGTACTGTTGTAGAGTGTGCCTGATAATCACATTCTTACGCTAAGATAGTCAGCTAGTACTGATGTAGCGCATGCTTGATAATCACATTCTTATGCTAACATAGTCAGCTAGTACTGTTGTAGTATATGCCTGATAATTGCATTCTTATGCTAACATAGTCAGCTAGTACTGTTGTAGCGCGTGCCTGATAATCACATTCTTATGCTAACATAGTCAGCTAGTACTGTTGTAGCGCATGCCTGATAATCACATTCTTATGCTAACATAGTCAGCTAGTACTGTTTTTAAAGCAAGGTATTCATTCACTGTGTTCAGGAAGGTAGGCCTATAGAACAGACAACTTAGTTACCACAGTTAACAGGTATTAAGATGTTTTTTTTTTTATGTTAACAAACATCAATCGTTAGGTCCTCAGAATGCCAAACAGCAGTTGAAGTACTACCACTCATAAAGCATTTGGTATTATAAGCTGGTATGAATTCAAAAGTATTCACTACTTAAAACACCAGTTATATACAAAAAACACACTTACTTGGTTTTACAAATGACTGCTGTGTCAATGGAACAGTGCAGTCCTCACCCTTTTCACCCAGGTGGTTTTGAAACTGATTACTGAATGGTTCACAGGTATTATTTCAAAACAGATTGCTTGAAATTCTTGGATAACGGTTTATCTTTGCTTGTGAAACTAACTGTAGATGAGAGACAGTTTTTGAATTCTAAATCATTCTTAGAATGTTCACCCTCCACACCCAAGGACCAACATTTGTTCTCCCATTCATGCTAATGTTGTTAGTGGAAGACATCTCGTTATTGTTATGGAACACTGAGTTGTGTACATTCCTCAATATTTGTAAACTAAGATATTTTTTACTCTTTACTTTATGCATTTTACCTCTTCCCCCAAGGCTTATATCAACTGCCAACTTGCTATAACCATCATTTTTTTGTCACACATGAGGCAAGATAAGCTTTGGAACCTGTCTGCTACTAATATCAAGGCCCCCCTTATGAGGTCTGGTAGTAAAATGTAGTCTTCTGCATAGTTTTGGATAAAATAAAAGAGAGTAGCATTTCGATTCCCTGGGAACAAGCTAATGAGAGGCATGGACCTCATATTGTTTTGAAGGCTGAATCTGAAAGTTGGTTAGTACAGGACTGACCATGGGTTTGATGTACCTGTTGGAGGGCTGGAGGGGGACACCACATAAAATAATTTCATTACTGTTTGGAGGTTGTGGTAATACTGAAGTCAGAGTTGGAACAGTAGTGTATAGGGCTGTTGGGGTGAAGTCACCATGTGGAGGGTGTTAGGGCCTTTTTGTCTCTTACATAAAACTTGTGGTTGATTTGTTTGAAAAAGTGGTGTTAAGGTTAAATTGCATGTATATTTGCCATGTTATGCAATATGGTTGATTTATATAAATATTATGCTTGTCACAGTGTTGTTAACTTGATATTCATGTATTTGCAACTGTAAATTCATTGTGCCTGGTCGTGCAATACTCTTATTTAATGAGGGTAACTTCAGAATAGCTACTTCTGTTAAGTAATACTAGTTCCATCTTTAATTGGGATTCATGATTAAATATTAAATGATATTTGTCTGCAGGAGTACAGATACAAATTTCGGAAAGCCACTTTCAACAAAAAAAAAATATCAAGCTTTTTTTGCAGAGGTCAAGCACCCTTGCTCCATGTGAGGAGAGATCCTTACCCTTCCTCTAACTTATGCAAACAGAAATGAATGGGCAGCATCTATTGTTAGCTAAAAGTGGGTTTCAGTGATAATTCCTTTGTGTTTTTATCAATCAGATAACTAGCATTTGAAATCTCCTCACATTCTTTTACTGATATTTACCTACACATCCTTAAATAAAGTTTTGTTAAATTGTGACATGGGAGGATTGTAACTAGTTACAACACAGAACTGAACGCAATCATAAATACTAGTCTTTTAATTTGCTTTGTTGATTCCCTTCAACATGAAGTTAACAAGCACTCTGTAGTAAAGCCTATATTTAGTAAATAGTTACTTTATTCAAAGTATAACTTTGGCTGTACTCAGTAGTATTTATAAAGACATTCCCCCAGATTCAGTAAACTTTGTGCAGGACTAGCTTAGTCCTACATGGAAGCGTCTGTTTAGGAGCAGGATGACAGTGCACCATGCATATTAATAAAGGCGTGCTGCCTGAGCTCCTAATCTTACATGGAGCATGTAAGAGTGCAGGGGGCGTGTCTGAGAGCAGAGATCTCAGAATATACATGCCCCTGCAATGAAGAACAGCAGACAAGTCAGAAAAGAATGAGTGAGACCGCTCATAGGTGTACGCATACCCCCAGCAATATCCCCCCATGTTTACAAGAGCAAAAGTTAAAACAACAAATATAAAGATGTTTCTTTTATGAAACAGATTAAATTTAACCGTAGGTGACCGGGTTTGCCCATCGCTTAGCTATGGTTAATGCAGCTTAAATGGCACAAGAGGATAAAAAACAAGATATATGCAAATGAAGCAGTACAGCCATAGTGTAGTGGGCAAAGCATTCGCCTTGCGAGCAGTCATTCCTGGTTTGAGTCCCACTGCAGTACATTTCATTTTCCATTCCATGTCAAATCACTTTATGACCAATATTTTTAGTTGCATAACCCACTAAATAACATATATTTGTGAACTGGAGTACTGCATTAAATGCAGATGTGAGATGTCAGTGTTCTAACATTGCAAAGTCCACAGATAATACATGTGCCCCATACAGTATATGTACACATGGAAGGTAAAATGTGTAATGAATGATAATTCCATACAGCTTCCAAATCCCCCACCTTCCCAATCACCATTAGACACTACTGTCTAAATTAGTGCAGTGGTAAGCGGGAGTAAGTACTAGTAAGCAAGTGTAAGCACTATTAAGCAGTAGTAAGTGGGAGTAAGCATATGTAAGCACCAGTTTGCACGGGGGTAAGCAATGCACACACAGGTTAAGCGATATTGAAGCTAACTCTCTATAAGCATATGTAACTGGAGGTTAACATTGCTTACTTTTGTGCAAACCCATGCAAATCCACTTACAAGTGCTTAAAAGTACCTTAATCACTCTGTATCCAACTGCAGCTGTTCTGCCTAGCAACAAAATAAACAGCCTTTGCAGGTCTTGAACCCAGGACCCTATACACAACAGTCACAGTAGCTAACCACCAAGCCATCACAGCAGTACATAAGACTGAGGTATCACCAAAA
This sequence comes from Protopterus annectens, assembly GCF_019279795.1. Taxonomy (NCBI): domain Eukaryota; kingdom Metazoa; phylum Chordata; order Ceratodontiformes; family Protopteridae; genus Protopterus; species Protopterus annectens. The sequence goes on along the minus strand of NC_056739.1, from coordinate 1,344,439,838 downwards.
AAATCCTTACTATAGTAAAATCAAACTGAACATGTTAAAGGAATCAGTATACAGTCATATGTTCTATAACCTACTACATAACATAAATATGTGAACTGGAGTTCTGAAGTAAGCCCAGATGTCAGGTGTAATTGTAATAGAGTGTTGAAGTTCCCTATTAAACACAAGGACCCCATACATTATACGTGCACATGAATCATGGATACCAGACATATATATAACATGTAATGAATAGTAAATCAATGCCAAAAAGCAAATATAATGCAAAGTAAATATTAAGCAATGCTAAGTATTGCACAAGCCAGCTTAGTAGGTGTAAGCAATGTGTAGGCTAGCTAACTCAATTTGCCCAGGGATATACCCCTTTAAACACTGCCAACATTAGGTAAGCAGGTTTGCCTATAGCTTAGTCTTTTCAAAACCATCCAATTATGGCAAAGTGTGGGAAATCGGCCCTACTTAAACCCAACAGGCAGTAATACATCTCATAACTGGTTGTAGCTTCCCCTTTCAGGCACATGTCAGGAATGGAAGAGGGAGTGCACTTTTGGGTGCAGCGCTGGGGAATCTAGGAGTCCAGGGTCATGGCAGGACTCCTTGTCAAAGACCCTGGGCAGAAACTGCTGCAGGGCTAATACCAAGGTTCCCAATATAAAGTGGAAGCCTGGGACCATCTTGTCTGTGACCTCACCAGTGCCACTGGCATACCCCAACTTGTGAGCAGGTCAGGCATCACTATGTTGACCTAAAGTGGTGAAAGGGGGATCTTTTGGATCAGTGGATCCAAGAGGCTAGGAGGACAGGGGAGGTACCAGCTGTGTGTAAGTATCACTCCACTACAGTCTGGCTGCCATAGGGAATGTACAATGTGGAAGCAATCAACATTCCTAAGATACATATACACAGACACATATATAATGATACATGTATCTATATATACATATATATAGATATATATGTAACTACACATACACACACAGATATGTATAGGAAGATACATATGTAGAAGGTGCACACAATATGGAACAGCACCTATGCCTACAGTTGCCACCTTACCAACTGGACATTGTATGAGCCATCCATACAAATGACAATTGTTGCCTGCAACATATACCCACAGAGAGGTTAAAGGATATAACACTACACACAGGTTTGCATACATGGGAAAGCTTTATTTGTGTACTATTACAGTTGTATATGCCATGTCATAAAGCTGTTTAGACTCTGACATACATATAAACAGAGTACTGCAACTGTGAAACAGTTATATTAATACAGAAGTCTGGAAAGGTTTACATATTATGCTGTCCAGGCTGAGGCCTTCAAGTAGTACAATAGTAAAGACAGACTGGGCCACAGGATAACATTCAATAAACCGTACGTAATGCAGATGTATAGTCCAGCAGCCTCTAACTACACTCTGTACACAATCCCTAGGGGATAAAGACCTCAGCTGACACAGTGGAGTGTGTCTGTTACATAATAAGGCATAACTGACACCATCACTATCACACTGACAAACAGAACAGTCTGTATGGCAGGAAGCAGTAGGCCTGAATTTACGCAAGGTGAATTGTATGGTAATGTACATCCAGATACCTTAAGGCAGCTTACCCCTGATACCCCCACATGTTGTAACAGCCTAGGTTAGTTATGGTGCATCCCCCCATAGACTGAATAATACAGGGCCATATACCATTGTTACATACACTGCCTCTGGATAATAGCCCACATGTATTGTGTAGATGAAGCCCACACATATATGGACCCAACCCCACAATATGTGTGGGGGCCACAACAGCAGTGGACTGATGGCAGGATTGGCAGCATGACATACTCACAGCCCACTACATAACAACCCCTGACAACATGTCATATGTACAAAGCCTGGTATGTAGGTGGAGGACAAAGGCTGAAATACAGGCCCATATGTGAAATACTGTTGTCATACACTAAGCAAGTCACTGGTGTCACAGGATAGTCTGCAACATACCCTTAGTCAGGAATATGAAGTTAGAAACAGACATGGATGTAGCCATGTACTGATAGCACTCAACACACACACTGCTAGTGATATAGCTGACACTCATAGGCACACCTCTGGCCATCAAGTGGATAGGCCCACAGTTGAGAGCTATGCAGACAGACTGCATCCCAAGTTAAATGAGTATGTACACACAAACCCTGTAACACTGGTGCTATACAATGCATACAACAACACTACTCACACTCTGTAGTTCTGGAACCTCTTACAAATGTGTAGCTGGCCTGAGTGTGCAGGTTCTCTTGTAAGAGGTATTGCTACCTGCTGTCTGTAACACTGCTGCCCACACACAGGAAGGATGTCCACCATGCAGGAAAGGTAAAGGGACCACGCCCACATGATGTAGGGATTTATAGTAGTTGGTTGCCATGACAGTCGTAATTGGAAGTACTACACAGCATGCTGCATGCAGGTAGCAAGTGGAGGACACTGACTGGTGTAGAGACCATCACCTGATCATGTACATCACCTACAAATTCCATGCTGCAATCTATTCAAAGCAGCTCAATCCATTTACTGGAGGGAGACTGAGAGAGAGAGAGAGAGAGAGAGAGAGAGAGTGTGATTTAAAGGCAAAAACAAACACACAAAAAGCATGCAGCAAACTATCCAGAAGAGACATCATTCCCAGAACAGGTATGTGAAGTGTATATGCATGTAATTGACTGTAGTACTTGGTCCATAATAATGGGACAGATAATGTGGGATGATTTATATGTGCCATCAGGTGTTGTAATGATGTTCAGCTGAACAACTGCTAAGGACAATAGAGTCTGTCCCTGTGGATGGTGGGCCATACCTGTCAACTGCGCAGAGCAGCACTGACTGATAAGATATAAGCCATCATGGTGTGTGTTGTGTAATGGGAAGTATGTATATTACTGTGGCCAACAGCTGGTGGTGAAAGTAATGCCATAATGATGGGCACGTGGGTTCCACAACCCACCTCTTGCAGGATACTCAGGTTAACCTGTATTGTAGCATGCAGGAATAGCATAGGTGTGTAATAGGGTTACCTGCAATCTAGCCCTACATATATCCCCCTAATGTCAGGCTGTGTCCGTATGTGGCACATGTCTGTGTTGTAGTAAGGCAGAACAGTGCAGCTGTGCAGGAAGGTGTTCTGAGCTTGTGGACCTGATCTCTGAATGTATCCTATATATAGGTATGCATATGCGTATATATATATATATATATATATATATATATATATATATATATATATATATATATATAGGACTTTTGATCAAAAGTCCGAATCCATTGTCACTGAGCATACTTTACCAAAAGCGCTTTCACCGAAAAAAGCGCTTATGGTAAAGTATGTTTAAAAAAAAACAACATTAAACCTACTTCTATGCAGGGGGGCAAGCCTCCCTGCACTCCCCATGTGGGGGGGCTACACCCCCACACCCCCCTACTTTAATATTCTCACTCCGAGGTCAGACTACAGTGGGGAAAAGGGAATTTTCCCTGATCCGCTCCGTAGTACAACTGGCACAATGAGCATACTTATCTGAAAGTGCTGTTTTGGGGAACAGCACTTTCGGTTAAGTATGCTCGCTAATTTCTGCTTCGGTGGGAAAGGCATTCGGGGATCTGTACAGATCCCATATATATACACATATATATATATATATATATATATATATATATATATATACATGTATGTCCACAAATATACGGATACCCATGTGTAGACATATATATAAACACATATATACATCATATATATTACACATATATAGATATATATACCTATATGCACGTCTACATATATACAAAGAAACGCACAAACATATATGTATATAAATACATGTCCCCTAAATTACCACCACAGTGCTGCATGCTATGTGCATGGGAACAGCACACATAGCAATACACACAGATATCTACAGCTGCCAGTGTGTGCACCATGGATGGGTATGTCACATGTGAACCCCTTGTTGGGACCACATTGCCCTTGTCTGTGAAGTATTGAATGGGAATATGGGGAAGTATGGCAGTTATAGTTGTGGAGGTGATCAGGGTTGGTAGATATAAAGGACAGCCTACAGGGCTGGTATGTGACACATGTGGTGGGTAAACACCCTGGATGGTGTGTGTGGTCTGTGATGACACCCCATGGGCCCCAATATGGACACAATGGGAACAAGCCTCCCACCCATTGCTACTCACAACAGCAGTCCATGTCCCGAAGGTGCCTGGCCTGGAGGCTGAGCAGGAGGAGCATGTGGACCCTGTGACTGTGCACTGGGTGCCTCAAGGTGATGTAGCACATCCACATGTGTCTGTGGAGCCCATTATGGAACAGACCCTGGACCTGACCTCAGGGGACAAGATCATGTCTGTGTGTGCCCCCGGGGGGACAACAACCTCTGAGTTGGTTCCACCTGAAGGTATTGATGGACCAGTACATGAGGAGGCCCCAGGGTGGGTCCCACATATGATGTGGCCTGGTAACAGGTGGTTCTGCTGGCCAATAGTACATAAACATGCTATTGTGTCACTGTTATAGAACATATGAGGGTAGTAATAGTCAACACAATCCTGGAACATGTCCAAATGCATGCATAGATATCCCCAATAACACAGAAATTCAGATGTGCAGCAACCATATAGCAAGCATACCACAGGCATATATGGAACCATAGTGACCCTGACAATGGCATGCAGGTGAATAGTCTGTAACAGTCCAGCAATTATAGTGTCCACACAGGGAACATGGCTACAAACACATTGCACAAAGTATGGTACAATATAATATCTGCCCCACTGGTAGGTAAGCTGTAGCCATACCTATTGAGATGGTTGTACAGTTTGTTGTCGCTGATATGGTGAGGAGGTGACAGTGATGTGTATTAAGAACTGTAGTAACCTTACTGCATGACTTGCTCACACCTGTGTCCATCTTTATGTCTTTCAGGCAAGATGTCACATGGAAGGCTTCCAGCTTACTCAGCTGCTGAGAACGACATTGTGGTAAACCACCTAATCCAACAGTACCCTGTCTTGTTTGGCTGGGCTGGCCATGATCAGCAGGAGTGGACCACCCTGTGGAATGACCTAGTGATGTCAGACTGCACGACTGCAGTTATGAGCAGCTCCAACATCATTGTTCTGACCTGCTTCGCAATGCCCTTCGGTGTGCTGCTGCAGTCCAGAGGGATCACCTCGTAATGGGGGGCATCCATCCATCCCCCCCTGACATGTGTGGAGGAGCACCTAGCCAACCTAGTGACACCTGCCTGTCCCCATAGCCAACAAGTGCCAGACACCATTGTGGAGGTGGGTGCTACCCACACACCGGATGAGGAGCATGCAGGTAAGGCCACAGGGCACATCAGTAGACCACTGTTGCATATACATCTGCATCTGTACAGGTAGATCATGCATATCTGACATGTCATAGATATAGTTTGTTGCTGCATAGTAGTGATAAACAGATGTGCATACGTAGTAGTATTGTGGACCTGTACTGTTGATGTATTGTAATGGTGCACCCACCCTGTAGCAATGCCACAGATGTGGCCACTGACTTTGCATCTCTCACCCTCTTATGTAGGTTCCTCTAGTATACCACCAAGGCAGCAGCCTGTAGCTGGTAAGTATGGTTTATGTTGATGCTTGCCAATACACCAGGCATGTAATGGCTATGGTGTATTCCATGCACACATCTAACACACCTACCCAGAATGCATGCTGTACATGTGCACATACTGTTGCTGTTAAATGCAAGGCATCACAGTGGAGACCATGATGGGGTATTGGAAGGGTATGTCAGAAACCTGCAAGATAACTGACATCTTGACATTGTGGAATGTGTCCACAGGGAGTAACATAATGGTGGGAGACATGGCCTACAGTAGGGGCATGTTTAAAACATCACCCGTATACAGTGCAACACCAGTGTATATACCTGTAGGACAAGGGCAACTGTTGCAGAGTTACACTATGGCATAACGTATTACAGTGGTCCACATTATCAGCTGGGACTAGGCCATAACATGTGGTGTTCAGTGTATGGGACACTGCAAACTGACACACATGTGTAGGACTTACTTGCCAAGCATCTGCAAAAAGGTTGAAGATGGGGGGGTGTCAGCATGACACACCAGTGCACTGCAGCAGGGATCCTAAGGATGCTAATAATGGCTGTATCTGCACATAGTCAGGTTCAGGAACTGTGGCAGACATAACCCTACCCTCACAGCAATAGTGATGGCAGGGTGTGAACACCAAGGGATGTGCGCGTGTGTAGACCTTGCAATCATGCATTATTAGGGGGACATGTGTAGGGCAGGCTGAACATACACTGGCAAATGCAGATGGCCCATGCTAGTATACCCCTGCCAGAAGTAGTGACTGCTGTAGTACACATAACAATAAGTGCAACAAATGTCATGATAAGGATGTGCACACATATGCCCACACAGAGTGTATGCATTGTGGTCAGCATCCACACACCTAACACATTCCATAGACACTGCATGTGAAAGTACAGGACATATGTCACATATTGGGCTCATGTACTGTTACTATATGTGATGATGTGGTCCCATGGCAGATCAATAAGGGTGTGTACACTCCCCATAGCCATGGCAGGCTCTGATGGTTGTCAGTGTAATAGTATTGGATTGGTCATGCATAGTCCGCTGATGCTGAGAGCTGTAAATCAGAAATCAGGCATTCACAAATGACATCTGTCCACATATCATCTCAGGTATATGTTGCTGAAAAACATAGGGGCTTTGAGCATTAAAGATGACATAACTGATACAGTACTACACATTCAGCAATGGGTTGTACACCTGTGAGGTGTGGTGCACAGTACATAGCAGGGTGCAGAACAGGTGTACAGCAATACTGTGTACATGGGTGCAGTGGTATCCAGGGGAAGGGGCATCACCTAGTAACACAGCACATGCATCACACACATGTATACTGTTGCTAGCATGGATTGATTATAGCTTCACTGCATGCTGTTCTGTACCATATGTTATGCATGTTGACAGATGGGTAATAGGAGGACTGTGTGTACTATCATTGTTCAGCCTCACTTGTATGTGTGTGCATCCTGGTGGGTGGTTAGTTTGTCTGTATGGTCACTCTGGTGAAGTGGAGGGAGGTTGATGCATGTTGGATACGTGTGTGCATGTGTGTGTGCTTGTGTGAGTGTCCGTGTATGCACATGTGTGATTGTGGGGCTGTTCATACAGCAGTACCTCCCTTTGGGTTTGTGCAGTGCATGGACATGGGCTCCACATGACACACAAGGAATACTTGTCATGTATGTAATCACAGTACAGCTGATAGTATAATAAGGTGTGTAGCGTGGAACAAGCATTGAGAGGGAAGGTAGACACCAGGTATACCCTTAATATCGCATGCAGCACTACAGATGCATTGGGGAATTACTAGTCAACATCAGGGAATGTATCCATATATTACAGTTGTCACATGATAGGCTGATTGAACAGCATATCTGGCATGTACTGAACAATACATACACATGACACTCCAGTGTGTGTGATATTATGGAGTGAACATTGTAGCCCCCACATATAGGGGCCATGGTTATGATGTCTGTACATACACAGGGTGAACACTGAATGACAGCAGTGAGGCCATGTAAAACCACTCCACTCAGGTCAGGCAGGTAATGGAGTAACAGGTCTTGTGTTGTGATCACTTGTCTAGGCATTTAGAGGACTGATACATTAATGAGTGGTATCAATGAGTTTATGTTACCAAGTGTGGTGCACGATGGTGAACGCATGGGGATATACGTGGGACTGTCTGTAAAGTCATGGACAGGTAGGTATTAAGGTGGTGTGTGTGTGTGTGTGTGTGTGTGTGTGTGTGTGTGTGTGTGTGTGTGTGTGTGTGTGTGTGTGTGTGTGTGTGTGTACTGTTATGCAATGCTGTACAGATCCTAAAGTCCATATATTATATTCCCCCACAGGTGGCGAGGTGGGTCAGAGTCCCTTATGCATTTAATCTGATGTTGGTGTCCATACAGACATCGAAGTTGATGATAGTACTGTTGAGGCACAGGTGGGGTTGTCAGGGGCCAAAACAGCACCTTCATTTGACATCCCCCTTTTAGCCACCCCAACCCCGCATACAGTTTCGGTGCCCATCACCAGTGGCCATAGAGGAGTGACAGCTGGCATTTGGTGGCAGTGCACAGGAAAATGTGGTAACCATGCCTACTTTGTCTGATCCCAGCAGGCATAGCCAGATGTCCAGCAGGGCACTACATAGGAGATGTCCCAGGGTGCTCATGGCAGGGCTGCTGGTCATCATGTCCCTGGCAGATGCGACACAGCTGGTACCAGCAGGTGCATGTTTCAGGCTGTCATGGTGGTGCAGGCACGTATGGAACTTTACACCAGACAGGGCCTGAGGCTGCAGAGGGCTGCTCTCACATCTGCAAGTGACAACTTCCGTGAACTGTCTGGTGCCATCTGTGCATTTACTGAGCTCATGGATAGATGGTCTGGTGAGATGATGGCCCTCATCGACCGTGATTTGTCTGTGCTTGAACATGTGGTGGGAGTGCAGCAACGGCTGTATAGATATAGGCCAGCAATGCCAACAGCTGGCAGTCAACGTGGATGTGCTTGGACACCAAGGGGCTCCCATAGTGGCAGTACCAGACCTGGAACTGTCGGGGGGTGCTGTCCACACCACACCACAGCAAACCATGAGCACGTGGTCTTGGCCAGTCCCAGGAGGGACCTGGTTCCAGCAGACATTTGTCATTATCAGGTAAGAGTAGAAGATCGAGGCCTGTAACTGGCCATGCCCATGGCACCCCTGTCAGGCACAGTCCACGTGTCCATGGCCAGAGGCAGTGAACTGCACACACTGCCAGGTATGGTCTGCAGCTGTCCATAAACACCAGTGTAGGGTAGCCACATGGCAGAACTGTCTGCATGCATACCCACACACTATACAAACAAACCAACATGCACCACATCACCATGCACAGTTCATCTCATTACACCCCTCACCCACACATATGGTGTCAAATGTATGGCCCACCCTCGGCCTCTGACAAACCAACAACACACCATGTGCATATGATGATACCTGTGCCACATCCCTGTCATCCATACCATCGATGCAGGGACAGGCTAATATGGTTCTGATGCACATGGTGACTGTACTACAGTGTACCACAGTACTGCAGTGTAAAATGTTGTCAGGAGTAAAGTGTAATGCATATATGTCAGATAGTGTAGCCATCCAGCAATGATGCATTATAGCTGTTAATAACACTGGTTGATTGTGGTCTCTATAATGTTATCCATTTGTGCTGTAAATGTACATGTGTCAGCACGAGGATGGTCTGTAGTCATATTCCACAATGGGATATGGCACTGTGGTGACACCATGGCTGTGACATATCTGGGGTACAGTTGAACAAGTCACAGGTTTGTATAACAGTTATTGCCTGTGCCACATGGACAGGTGACCTGCTGGGACATGTATAGTTTGCACCCTGATGTAGACCCATTCAGATACATGCATACCGTTACTTGGCAATACTGGGACTAGATTCCTACCTAGGTATGTAGTGATACTGAAGTGTGTGGCTTTCATTGCACTCACCACACAGCATTTAGGGTGAGGTGTGTTCCAGATTACATGTTACATGCAGAACAGCCCCAGACATGTACAGTATGCTAATGGGGGATGTAATGGGTGTATATGTAAAATACATAGTGTGACATACCTTCATATACACATTAACAGACACATAACAGGCAGACACACGTCCAAGAGACTTGGGCCCATTGCTGATAACTTGACCATGTGTCCAATGTGTTACAGGTAGGTTGCACACAGCACATGCATAACTGGCCTGGATTGTGGTATCAATTACCTGTATGGTTGATGGTGACAGTGGTAACCATAACGTGGCACATGGGACATATACCGTGTGTACCTTGGTGTAATGACAGTGTACACAGCACCCACATCCCCCAGTGGATATTGCGCTCCCTGAAACCCATGATGACACTCTCACATACCCACCATCACATGTTGCCCACCACTGCGATACAACCCATTATATATCCCAACAGTGAGACTACAGGGATATGCATCTAATGCGCATGCCACATGCATAGTAGGGTGTTGCATTGTCATGCCTCACTTACGGGCAGCAGCAACACTATCTGTACTACTATGTGGCAATGGGTATTGTAATAGGAGTATGTGGTCTCGGAATGCTGTACCCTACAGATATACAGACATGTGCACATACACACACTTGGCAGAACTCAATGGGCATCCCATGCCTATCAACCCATTTGTACAACACTGTTGTGCTGGAAATGCAAGGCTCATGTAGATGGTATGGAGAGGAGCTTAACAGGGTGCATGTAATGTCCCATACAGCAGCAGCTACAACTGACTATGGCAATTGGTGTTGTGGTGGTTGTGAAGGCCCTCATGGAATTCCCAAGTACAGGTGTGCTAATACACAGACACAGCTATACTCAGTCATGCACACATACACATGTGTCAGTACTGGGGTGCATTGCTGTAGGTGGTCATAGCTGTGTACCTAGCTATTGTCCAAGGAGAGATGAGTTGTGTAGGGGATGTGAGTACAATGGTATCCTGCCACCTGCCATGTGGCAGCAGGCAATCTATTGACAGACACTACTGTGGTGACCCTCAAGGTGAGAGTGACATGCATCATCCAATCCTCCAGATGCCTCCTGCACATGGCCACTGAGGTGATCAAGTTGCCATGTATGCAACATGCATTACAACACATGGTTAGTGTCTGTGATAGAGACCTGTACCCAATCATGTTCTGTGGCATGTGGTGCATACAGGGTGTTATCTTCTATATGTGCCAGTTCTTACTCAGCTGGGCAGACATATCAGTGTCAATCAAGATTAGGTTGCCTGTACATATCCCAGCTGGATACCTGCCATCTGCATATCTGTACAGGGACAGACAGTCATCAGCTTGGCAAGTAGCTATGCAGTAGAATGAATGTGTTGATAGATAGACATTTCACAACAATATGTATGCCATAACTACATATCAGAAGCCCTCACTAACATGTGCTGTACAGACGGTAGTCTACAATTACATTCCACATGTCAGATCATTACCCAGTAGGGGTTATATACTGTGACACAGTTCACACACCAGGGATACAACAGGGAGGCCTCAGAGTCCAGCTATGTTTGCAGGTGTGCCTGTTGTCAGTACTACATTTAGCACTCTACTCTTGCCTGGATAAGCACTGTCAGCAGTAATACCACCATGATACACTACATGTCAGTGTGACAGCATGTACCATGGACTACTACCCCTGTATGTAACACATTCACATGGATAATTCTGCTGTATAGGCCTCATATATGTCTGTGTCCCAGACATGACACACACACCCCTTGCTACTGTAATGACAGCACATAGGCATATGTATTGTACTTGGCATTACATACACTTATTACAGATGTCACTACCCTGCTATGTTATCAGATTGGGTGGTGTGAACTGTTTACCAGGGCTAAGCCATGCTTAGCAGGTATCAACATTGCTGCAATATAACAGCTAAGCTGATTTATGCACTGGTAAGCAAAGCCTACACTGTGTAAGCACCCATAAGTTTACCCATAGCTTAGCACCGCTTAGCTTCATGCAAACGCATGCAAACCCATTTAAAGCTGCTCATAACTGCCTTAACCACTCTGTAACTGACAGCCCTTGTTCTGCCCAGCAACGAAATGAACAGCCCTTGCAGGGCTTGAACTCAGGACCCTACACACTATAGTCTCAACACTTAACCACTACACCATGACCACTGTGAAGACAGCTGTTGTTTTTCCAATATATCTATCAATACACATATTGATTAGTATTGAACAATCGCCTTTACTTCCACAATTGTGTAGTACTTGTTATTAATATGATTGTTGCATCACATATGTTGTTTTATCATAATGTACACATAGCAGATACATACTGTGAGATACATCTGGGAGGATATACATAATCGTGAGGTTTACAAATGATAGGAATATGGATATATACATATAATAGATTGTTATATGTCTACATGTACATACACATGTATATTCATACATATGTCTGTATACACATCTGTATAGTGCAACATATATATGGCCATGTGCACATCTCTTCGTATGTGCATATATATATATATATATATATATATATAGAGAGAGAGAGAGAGAGAGAGAGAGAGAGATTCATAGGTTCATAGGTTGTTGCTAGGCTATTGGCCCTAGGCCTGTACAAGCATAGCCATAACAATTCCCTGGATATTTCTTCCCTGGACCCCTGTCTAGCAGGGTGACTGACGTGATCCTTGGGGTGAATTTCCTATCTCCCATCCAATCGTCAAGGTTCCTTTTGAAGAGGGCCAAGGAGGCACTCTGCTTGACATGTATGGGCAGTCTATTCCAGAGTATGGGGAGTCTCTAGGTCAGGAACCTATCCCTCCAGCATGTTTTGTTCATTGTGATGACAAGGTTTAGATCCATGGAGTTTGTGGCTCTGAGGGATTAGGATTTCTTTAAGTGTAGCATGTCCAACAGCTCAAGGTTTGACATGGCCTTATATGTTAAGCAGAGATCACCTCTGAGTAGAAGATATGCCACAGAGTATAGCTGGAGTTTCTTTAGATGGTCAGCATAGGGCATCTACTTTAGGCCTGTGATTCTTTTAGTGAGGTATTTCTGTGGCCTGTCCAGCTGTTGCAGATGTCTTGTGAGGTACATACCAAATGGGGTGTTGTACTCTATAATGGGTCTAACGAGGGATGAGTACAGTGGGACAATGACCTCCTTTTTTCTGGATGAAAAGCCCATAATGATGAGGTGTGCCACATAGAAGGATTTCCTGACTGTTGTGATGATGTGGTTATTGAAGGTGAGACCACTGTCCACCTGTGTCCCTAAGTCTCCCATCACACATTCAGTGTTTAGTCTACTGCCACCTATGTGGTAATTCATGGGTATATGTTTTTCCCAAAGGGGATAACTATACATTTCTTGGCATTAAGCTTGAGCCCATGGCTCTGGCACCAAACATCTGTTTCTGTAAGGCTGTTTTGTAGAATATCCACACCATTTGGGGAGCCAATAATGGCTCCCAGTTTGCAGTCATCTGCAAACTTTGTTAGCCAGAGTCTCTTAGTGTTGGAATGTACTTCAGATAAGTAGATGCCAAACAAGAGCAGTCCCAGGACTGAACCCTGAGGTACGCCACTTGTCACTTGTCTGGAGCTGGATTTGGAGTTGGCTACTTTTACAGTCTGGGTTCTGTCAGTAAGCCAGTTGGCAACCCATCGAGTGATGTTGGGATTTATGCCCAGTTTAGTAAATGTATCTATGATTCCAGAGTGGGGGATGGTGTTGAAGGCCTTGGCAAGGTCCAGATAGGCTGTCTGGACCACCTTACCCTCGTCCACAGCTCTGGAGACTGATTCGAAGAAGTCGATCAGGTTCAGGAGACAAGATCGGCCCTCCATAAACCCAAACAGTGTGGGGGTCCAGTGTTTAAAGGTTGCCATTGTCTTTGTTTATAAGTTCTATGATAATGCGTTCCATGCCCTTGCAAATCAAGCTCATCAGACTGATGGGATGGTAGTTCCTGGGAACCAAGGTGGATCCCCCTTTTTGCAGTGGGATAACTGTAGCAGTGCAACACTCAGTGGGCACAAAGCCTGAGGTGAGGCTATGATTAAACATGACACTTAGGTGAGGTGCCAGTTCATTTTGTAGTTCATGTAGTACATAGCCCAGAATGTCATCTGATCCCATGGATGCTGTATTCTTAGCTTTGGAGAGTGTGGTTTCTACCTGTGTGGCCATGATTATTGGAATTTAGCAATCTTTTGGTATTGAGATGGGCCCTTTAGGGGGTGAGAGGGGGTTGAAGTTGGCACTAAATCGATCTGCCAGGATACTGGCAATATCCTTGGGATCAGTATATTTAATGCCATTCTATTGTAGTTCAGAGCAGATCTGAGCATTGCCATTTAGATTCTTGACATAACTATAGAATGCCTTGTGGTTGTCTTTGGAATGTTTGACAATTTTATTTTTGTAGCTAGCTTTGGAGGATTTTATGAGTGATCTCAGCTTCTTTCTGAGGCTGGTAAGGGAGGCTCTTGCATCCTGGGATTTTCCTCTTTTCTGCAACAGTTTCTTCCTTCTGTTGTATAGTTTGTTTATGGCAGGGGACCACTTGATTGGCTTCCTTTTTTTGGAGGAGAGCATCTTGGTTCTATTGGGGGTGGCACGATTCATGCATGAGTGGATGTGCTCATACAGTGCCTTGGTGTAGGATTCAGAAGTCGAACTTTCAGCTCCCATCTGCATGAGTTTCATGAAGTTTGTCACTTCTGACTTGAGTAGCATGAAGTTGGCTTTGGAGAAGTTTTTTATGAAGGTTTCCTTACTGGGGGTGGGGGTGGGATGTGGATGCCAAGGGTGGGTGATTTGCTTATGGTCAGACCTGACCAATGAGGGAGTGACCACTGGTGTGGAGTATCTATCACCCATGTTGTTATTGACCAGGTCTAGGATATTGGAGCCCCTGGTGGGACAATGGATTAGTTGATCCAGGGCGTTGGAATTTATGAATTCCAAGGACTGTTGGGTAAAGGTATTGGTACCCGAGTAGTTTTCCCAGTTAATGACAGGGTAGTTGAAATCACCCAGTATTAGGGTGTTTGGTTGTATCTTAATATTTTCAGTATATTTAGAAAGGTGTAGTGAGAATCTTGGGACATGGTGGGGGATCTGTAGCAAGCTACAATTTGGATTGCAGTCTTACCTAGTGTTAGTTGCACCTGGAGAATTTTAGATGCACTGTGTTGGGCAACTAGCCTGGAGGTATGAATATCTTTGGTGAATATGGACACTCCTCCACATTTAATGTTTTGGTCTTGTTTTGGTGGCTGAAAAGTGTGGTAAGAGGTGTAGCCTGGTATTGAAGGGGTGCTCTCTGGAGCCTTGAACCAGGTCTCAGTTACTGCACAGATATCGATGTTCTCCATTTTTAGGAGTGCCTCGAGAGAGTGCATTTTGAAGTTTAGACTTCTAGCATTCAGTAGCATTACCTTCAGGTTTTGCTTGCTTGTCTCTGTTATGGTGATGGTTTTGTCCTTTGAAACTTGCCTAAAAAAGGCACTATACGGGTGGCAAGAGCTTTAGCCAGTAACTTAAATCCCAGGGGTGACAGGTACAGACCATCTCTGGCAAAGCATCATGGTTTGCCGATCATGTCATCCCAGGCAGACAGATACTGGATCCCCTTTGAGTGACACCAGAAGCTTAGCCAATTGTTGAAGTCAATCATTTTGTCCTTATGTGGTATCATATGTGTACTGCGGTGGTGGTGCTGCGGTAGCATTGTCACCTCACAGCAAGATGTTGTGCCATTTGTTTCTCAGCTAGAGCGTCTTCTGTGTGGAGACATGCGTGAATGGGT
Organism: Protopterus annectens; assembly: GCF_019279795.1. Taxonomy (NCBI): domain Eukaryota; kingdom Metazoa; phylum Chordata; order Ceratodontiformes; family Protopteridae; genus Protopterus; species Protopterus annectens. The sequence goes on along the minus strand of NC_056739.1, from coordinate 1,344,424,293 downwards.
GTACCTTCGTTGAAGGTTGTGCATCAGGGCTGGCAAACTCGGCATGTAAAAAAAATCTACTGCCAATCATTAGTGGACCGTAGTTCCCCTGTGGCGACCCCTAACTGGGAAAAGCCGAAAGACACAAACAAACTGTGGTATCATATGTATATATATATATATATATATATATATATATATATATAGCTATATATGTATTCACATCCTATGTGTACAGATATGCCTATTTATGTAGATATATATGTAGATATCTATAACTATATGTGCATGCATATCTATTCTGATATACCTATTACTGTCAATACATATGTAGATCTCCATAAGTTTATATGCATATGTATCTCTATCTGTATATGTGTAGACATATATTGCCGTGTATATGTATATATCTGAGTGTTTATATATATATATATATATATATATATATATATATATATATATATATATATATATACATATATATGCATATATGGTTACCTATCAAAACATCTACTCTTCATAACATCTAAACTCAAAACATCAAGACCATAACATCTAAACTTCAAAATATCTAAAACTCATAACATCGAATCTCAAAACATTGAAAACTACAAAACAACTATAAATAACATCCCACAGAGTTTTTACTATGTTTATGCAGGGAAGCAAGCCCCCCACACCCCTCACACCCTCCATAAATTAAATATACCAATTCCAAGGCTGCACTACAGTGGGGGAAAAAGTTAATTTCCTAACCCCATTGTAATGCAACCTTGGAGTTGGTATATTTAATTTATGGGGGGTGCAGGGGGGTTTGCCCCATGCATAAACATAGCAAATAGTGTGTGAGATGTTATTTATAGTTGCTTTGTAGTTTTCAATGTTTTTTGTTTCGATGTTATGAGTTTTAGATGTTTTGAAGTTTAGATGTTATGGTCTTGATGTTTTGAGTTTAGATGTTATGAAGAGTATATGTTTTGATAGGTAACCACATATACATATCCATTTATGTATGTCGATATGTATATCTGTATATGTCTATATAAATATATGAGTAATTATATATACATATATGTTCACCATATGTCCAGAACAGGGAGTGGAGTCCTACCTCAGCCCCAATAGTCCCAACCTCTTAGTGCAACGGGATGTCAGGTATGTATTGCAGGTATATATGTAGACTATTGCTTCTGTAATAGGGATTGTCTTCACAGACATGTTGTGTGTGGGAGGTGACATCTGCTTTTAACATGTGTGTCATTGGCTACTGACAGACATCCTAAGGACATCATAGTACAGTACCACTGCTAGCACAATAATGATCCTGTGGACTACAGCAGAGATATGGCCAATAAATGTGGACAGTCTGACACACTCTGGTCAGTCCAGAGGTATACAAAGAATCCATTAGTGCAAGACATGTGGAACAAGCCTGACAATGTGGATGTTAACAGACATGTAAATGGGTATATCATGTAAATACTGGTATACATTTGCCCCCATAGGTTATGCATTCACACACACCTGTCTGTCCTGACACATAATAACCGCTGGTACAGAGGTGACATGGCCACATACTACCCACTAGTTAGTGACATGCATCTGTACAGCATCCCACTGCTTTGTCTGACATACATGACTATTATATTGGCCTGTTAACAGTACATCTGGCAAGTATCCAGACATAACATCACACTGGGTAAGTACACTAAGCTGCTAGGCATGTAACAAAGCACTGTCCAGGCTACAGGTAGACTGCCACAACACTGGCCTACATTTCTTATGAGGGAATACACATGTACCTGCATATATAGCAGGCTCTACAGGCATGTCACAGGACAGAGTAACAGACACCTGTGTGAAATTGAATAACCATAACCAATGTGAACACAGCCACAGACACATATGGTAAGCTAGTGTAATATTACAGTATATGGACTGTCTAATCAACACCATCCTCATATGTGCCACTCACACACTAACCCTACATATACTGGGCCACTACACTGTGTGGTCCAATGCCTGTCTGTGGTATGGGACATGTGTGTGTTTGGCTCTACAAACATGTAAGCTGATAGGGTAACATACACTGGAGCAGCATAGATAGAACAAGACCAAGAACAATGACATCTACCACAGTGTGTTCACAGGCCATGGTACATATTCACAATACATACACTGTCAACAATCACCATAAGTACACAGACTTCAGTACTGTACATACAACCACAGAATGCCCCAGTTATGTCCTCAAATATAACTCCTACTATACATAACATGTGTAGCAGTCTGATAGCTCACTGGCATATTATCAGATATGATGTCAATAAATTATTGGTGTACAGAACACATGCACCTCTTACTGCATGACATATGTACAAAGGTTGACAGAGTTGTGGTTGGAGACACAAACACAGGACCAATATTGACATGTTGCTGTGATAACCTCATACATTTACTGTTAAATCAGGGTTTGTTGTGACATATGTCCCATGAGGGATATGACGTCAGTAACTCTCATGGCTGTCACCATGTACTGACTGCAATCCTCACACTATGCTTCTGCAGTTCACAGATAGGGGCTCTGTGAGTAACACAATAAACAAAAGGCACCACACACTGCCCATTCTGCAGATTACCCTACAGATGGGGGTTTCCTCAGAAACATAGCACCGTCATGATAGGTATTAAAACATGTAGACCAGCCATATCCGCACACACCCTGTTAAACCAACATTACTCCAAATGCAGAATAACAATACTTACATTCTGTAGTCATGTCAGGCACATCCCCCTCCTGTGTGTTGGCCTGTTTCCACAGTGTATGTTGTTAGAGGTAAATCCCCAATCCATCTGTGATGCTGTTTGCCAAACACCAGATCTAGGTTCTGCTCATAGTGAATGAAAAGGCCCAACACCAACATGATGTTCCTAGATATTGGAGTGTGTTTCCATGCAATTGGCTATGGGAATGTTACCACAGCTGTTCCACATGCAATCAGCTAGAGAAGGGCTGCAATTCGTGCAGAGGCAATTAGCTGATTATGAGCATCACTTACAAAACACATGCTGCTGCCTTAGCAAAGCAGGTGTAGTTCCCCACATCCACCAGAGAGGGAGTGAGAGAGGCAGACAGAAACAAAGTAAGTCAGCAAGGGGGTGGGAGAGTAAAACCTAAACATGTTTGTGTCACACACCTACCATTACAGGGTATCAAATCCCTGACTGACTATGTATTGCTATCACATGTTTATGCAGTTATTTGATGCACCACATAGCTTACATGTTGAGGAGCTCTCCAAACGTATATTTGATGGTGAGTGACATCTGCAACAGTGATATGGTAGTGATACGGTAGGTGTAGTACACATGCCTGTCCACATGAACAGATGTCAACGTCAACACAGCCACACTCTCTCAGGGACTCACATACATTTACACACTTGGCAGGGTCAGGAATATACTTCCTCACTAGTTAGTTTGCCACAATACAGTACTGAGCAGGTATCATATGCACTACAGGAGTTATCCAGAGGTTATATGGACAAAGGGTATGTGGAGATGTCTGACATCAGACAGCATCCTTCAGTATGCCAATGGGGGTTTAGTGAGTGTGAATGTGGTCAAAAGCATCATACACCACACACACAGACACAGGGTGCAAGTACTGACATGCATGCGTGTATTCCTTCACTGGTGTGTAGAGGTTGACTCTGCCAGAAGGTTATACAAGGTTAGGCAAAGCGTATACCTTGGCATCAGGTCACATGACAATGGTCTGCAGTGAGGCTCAGGGGTGTAGTGTCTGGATTAGCCCACACAGTGGGTATTGTATTCATCATCCAGTTACCTAAGTAACTATTTTGTGTGGCCATTGCTGTTTAATGCTTGCCATGTATGTGTTCTTTAGTCCATGACATGGACACTGTCTGGGATGTGCACACGTCCCACATGCATGTACAGTGACATGTGGAACTGTACCTGGGGTGTTTGGCCCATGTTGTGTACACAGATTGCTATAATCAGATGTGCCTGTCCTGGCCTCATGTGCTGGGAACAGATAATGGACAGCAGGTTGACCCTGCACCTACATTGACTGCACAATACAGGTATTCCCCAGTGTCAGTGGCATCTGCCCATACAGGGCATGTGTATAAGGCATGGTTTGTCATTTGTGGGTCACATTTGATGGCACTACAGGTGTTGCAAGTGTCCGGTGGGAAGCATAGTGAAGGCACACTGTCTGCATGTACGTGCGTATTGTACTGATGGATATGGTGCCATGCCCTCTGTAGTCCACTGCAATCACACCATGGTTACTATCTGTGGTCAATATGCAGGGTACTACCAACATAGCAGTTGTTGCCTAGGCAAGTGTGTTTGTGTATGACACATGGGTTGAGAGTGTTCTCTGTGTAATACAAGGATTGCTAACTTTGTCCACCAAGCCTTAATGTCACATGTAGGGGTATGGATTGCCACCCAGCCTCTCAGCTATTTCACATCTGTTATCCTTGTAAGATGGGCATTGGGACACATAATAGGGCCACCATATAAGAAATTTGCAAAACCGCTCCACAATGAGAATGAGTCCATTCACACTCACAGCCACCTTCACACAGGATACGAATGAACACACACACACACACACACACACACACACACACACACACACCTGTCATGTCTGAGATTAGAACTCCTACCTAACTAGTTTATTACACTACAGCATTATGCAGTTACAGGACGCTCCACAGAGATTACTGGGCTACACCTTTTGCAAAGGTGTATGTCATAGTGACTGACATCAGCACCCTTGCCAAAGTAGAGCATTTGGATTGTAGGGAGAGAGATTAGCCTAAAAAAACATTGCTCCCTACACAGACAGAGACACACAAACACACACAGTTGCCATGTCTGGGATTAGAACTCCTTTCTAACTAGTTTATCACACTACAGCATTATGCAGTTACAGGATGCGCCACAGTGATTACTGGGTTACAACTTTCCCAAATGTGTATTTCACAGTGAATGACATCAGCAGCCTTGCCAAAGTAGGGCATTTGAATTGTAGTGAGTGTGACTAGCCTAAAAATCATTGTTCCCTACACAGACAGGGACACACAATTGCCATGTCTGGGATTAGAACTCCTACCTAACTCATCTATCATACAACAGCATTACACTGTTTTAGGATGCGCCACAGAGATTACTGGGCTATTTATTTCCCAAGGGTGTATTTCAAAGTGGATGACATCAGCAGGCTTGTCATAGTAGGCCTATGGGGAGGAAAGTGTGTGTGCCTGGGCCATAACCCATTCATCTAGAGGTTAACACACCGCATGCAGGTACACGCAGATTATATTCCACAGGTACATGTATACAGCTGCTAGATGACTACTGCCTTGTACAGTCGTGTTGCATAGTTAGCACTTGCACCACATAGTCTGTAATGTTGATAGATACCAGTGGCAACTTTCTACAGTGAGTGACATTTACACATCATGTGGTTGTAGCCATTTGGCTGTGTGCTGGGTGGGACAGGCCTCGTGACGGATGGCTCTTTGTCACAGTCACTCTCTTCCACACATCTATTTATGTCTACTTTTGGCATATTATAGTGTGTTGTCCTTGGATATATGTCTGCATTCCTATCCAATGCAAAACATAACTGGTGCATACTGAGGAGTGTATGCACTAACATCTGCAACTGTCAGATATGTATGGTCCACTGCTGTTTGCAGACATGGCCTTCATTTGTTTAAGTGTGTGAGCATTCCCAGTATGCCCTTCTGTATTGATTGTGTGGATCCGTTCCAGGTAGTTTGTACTCCAGTGCAGACCTTTGTGTTGTGCACCTACAGGTAGCAAACTGTTTCTGCGGGGTATTGGTAGATCATTTGTCTATATGGGGTCACACTGTGCAAGGGATAGTGTGTACTGTAGGTGATTGTGTCCATGCTGCTTCTGCTACATGGTACTGGAGTTAGCAGAGATATTCAGACGTGTACTGTTATACACTGTGATATTTTATGTTCTCAAGTACTGTCAGGTGGACATTCTTACTCACAGTGATGTCCTGGGGAAAAAGGGTGAATGCAGCTGTGTCCAGTATTGTGGGAAAACACCTACATATTCATGGACAGTTATGCCATTCTGGAGGGGAGCTGGAGACACTTGCTGCTGGGTCTGTGTATCCAGTTCAGCACATTGGTACAGTGCTGGCAGAGGATCCCATACTTGTACATCCATTGACATGATGATATGGCCTTATCGTGCTGTGGCAATACCTCACAGCTGTACAGATTCACACAAGTTACCCAGAGGCAGGGGTCATAAGTCAGTACAGTACCTGTATTGTGGTGTATGGGCAGGATTGTAGCCATCCATTTATGTGTTTGCAGCCAGGGATAGTATGTGCACACAGCTGTGTGTCGGGCCTTGCACATTCCATGCTGCCCATGCTCCCACCCCCTTATTATTCTATCCTCTTCCATACATTATGCATACATTCTCTGATACTTTTCCTAAGGTTATCACCTCATCACAGCTGTGCTTTGGTATTGGTCCACAGTTCATGCAGTGGGACATGGTGGACATGTTACTGTGGATTGTCTACATGGCCTTGCATATGGCTTATGTGAAGTGTGTTATGTTGTTATTTGGGTGTCCATGACATAACATGCATTGGCAGTACATGTGAGACACAGGCCCTTGGCAGAAGCCTGTAGGCCATTTGGTGGTGATGCAGGCCAGCTGCGACTGGCCATTGCATTATGTCAGTCCTACAGTCCCAGACCACCATACAGTACATTCCCCTGGGGTGACAGTGTAGGTGTGCTAGGTGTTCATGCCAATACTTTCTATCAGTATTAATCAGGTGGTGTGAATGCTGGCAGGGTGCTACCTACAGCTAGGGACACACCTGCACTGGATACCTGCACTGCATGCTGCATTCTTTCACTATTGCCATACCTAGGTGGGGGGTCATATTGTACCCATTCCCAACAGCAGGGATACAACTAGAGAGGTACCTGTGGGTGGTGTTTGGGTGAGCTGGGTACATGTGTGCTATGACACTATTTGCATCTGACTCACAGATATGCATGGGGCATTCCAGTTATGCTGGCATGTGCAGGTACATCAGCTGCTTCCCAATACATCAGTCCTATCACCTTTGTGATCTGCAAGTGTTCGGCCATATGACACCAGCATTCCCCTACTACAGACCCAGATAATGTGATGCATACCTGTATGTAGATTTTCAAGGGTGTGTCCATTTCACAGTTACACATTATATACTGTATGTCTGGGGTACATTTCCCTTTGTACTGCTTGTATATGTAGGCCAACATCCATGCCATGTCCATCTTTCAGATGGTGACACATATTACCACCATACATTTACAATGGCTTACTGCTAGCATATGTTATACTGGATGAAATTGTCTTTGGCACTGTACTTGTGAGGACTTTGCCCTGTCATTGGCAGTAGTGGGCAATGGCCACCAGGTCAAACATCAACATGCATACATACTGACCACTCTCACACAATATGAAACACACACCAACCTAACACACACATACCTGCATATTGTACAAATGCTACAATCTATCCTGCTACCTTGGCCACCTATGGGCATCTGTGCTCCACTGGTATTATACCTACACATACATGTTAGTACATTTCTACACAGGACTGGGGGGGCACACCTGACTGTTACTACATGTCTACATAAGATTGGGGGGCACACCTGCCTGTTACTACATGTCTACATAGGATGGGGGGGGCACACCTGCCTGTTACTACTACATATGTACATCAGATTGGGGAGGGGCACACCAGACCATTTCTACTTTTCTACATAGGTTTGGAGGGGGGGGCACACCTGACTGTTACTAAATGTCTACATAGGTTTTGCAGGGCACACCTAACTGTTTCTACATTGCTACACAGGACTGGGGGCACACCTGACTGTTGCTACATGCCTACATAGGATTGGGGGGCACACCTGACACTTGTACACATTTGCTATGACTTTACTGGTATGTCAGGTACTCCATTTAATTCTGTTTTCTAACCTATCATGCTGACTAGAGGCATATCAGTGTACTACAGGTCTTAGGTTTGATTGACCTACATATTAGTTTCTGACTTCCTACCCTTCAGAACTAATATCCCACTGCCTGACCTGATGTAGTCTGTCTGTGTAGGCCTGGGGGGGTTACTCATAGGCATCATTCAGAGGCCTTAGCACAGCCTTTGTTTGTGTTGTTTACACCTGTCCTGCTGGCTGAGACTGCTGTTGGGCATGTGAACCTCTCTGACTGGCATGTGTGTGTCATATGGACACACATGTGGCCCAGCACATTTCCTGCACTGGATTTTGTCACCATGTGTAGTACTGGCTACTATAGTGACACCAATATTTGTTACAGATCTCATGCTGCCACTATAGGTGCCTGCTATATGCTGGCATCCCATTCAGCCACCCGATTCCCTTGCATGCTCACATCCATACCACAGATACAGGTAACAACACATACTACTCCATTCTGCAATTGGTAAGGAGAGTGACTTACCTTGTGGGTGTGCCAGTACTGAGGATGGTGCTGGAGGGCTGCCTATGTTGGATGCACATAGTACACTCCCTACACATGGTCACTCTGTGCCTGTGCAGGCCTTGGCAATGCTGGGGGGTTGTGTGGCACAGCCCAGTACTGTTCCTGCTGCAGCTGTTTCCACAGGATCATATTGTGTAGCATGTTACATACAATGACAATTTTAGTACATGTAGGTGGTGAGTAATGCAAGGCTCCACCGGATGAGTCCAGGCACCGGAACCATGACTTGAGCATCTGAAGCACATGCTCTATTATAATTCTGGTTGGTGCATGTGCCTCATTATGGAGTTCTTGTTTGGTTGTGTATGCATTTCTAATGGGTGTCATCAGCCATGGCTCTAGTGCATAACCAGCATCCCCCACTAAGTGACCATAAGTGATGTCCGCATTGGCAAATCTCTGGTACAGCTGGGTCAGATGCCAGATGTGGGAATCGTGATAGCTTCCAGGGCAGCCAGCACACACATTCATTATTATGCCCTGGGCATCGAACATGACCTGACAGTTGATGGAGGGGAAGCCCTTGCGGTTGATGTAGACCCTACCCCGCTCACCAGGTGGTGCTTTGATGCATATGTGCGCACAGTCTATAGCACCCACTATCTCAGGGTATTCTGCTATTTGGTGGAAGAGATGCATATTGCTGGCCAATGCCTCATGGCTGTTGGTGAAATATATGTCATGCTCACTGGCATGTGCTGACATGGCTTCCAGGAACTGGTGGAGTACCCTGGATGCTGGTGCCTGTGAGATCCCCATGGTATCCCCAGTTGGCCTTTGGAAGGTACTTGTAGCTAGTATTGTTAGGCCTACACATACCTTAGTATCCACTGGGTTGGGTTCCCCTCTGTTGGTTCTGTGTGTGAGGCGTGGCTGGCACAGCTCAACAATTTGCTGTAGGAGGTCCCTGTCCACTCTATAGCGCTCCACTATCTCCAGATCATGTAGCCCCTGGTAGGTTACCCTGGGTCTGTACACTCTTCTCTGTCTCCTCACTGTGGGTTGGTCGACAGCATTATCATCCTCATCAGCCTCAGCTTATCATCCTCATCAGCCTCAGCCTCTTCCACATGTTGTATGATAGCTATTGCAGCCCCTATCATTTTTTTGTTTTTGTTTGTTAAAATTCCTCTGCTTGTATACACCGGTGGGGTAGAGTATGTGGGAAAACCAGAGGAAAAGATGTCTGCATAGTTTATAGTAGTGTTCTGGGCTGGGCTGGGCTGCTGCCTGCGTAATTGGCTGATGCTGATACATTTCACCTGCCATCTATGCTAGTTCTCCCTGATTACCTTCCTACTGCTGTTTTTCATTCCCATTACCTTCCTGTTTAAGCCTGGGGCATGCTGCACAAACAGAGTGCTCAGCTGTGCACAGAGCTGCTATTTCCTGGTTTACTTTTATTTTTTTCCTTTAAAACCCAGTGCGTGGCACACACACCCACTTAGGCAATGTAAAGAGTGCGAGGCAGGCTCAGACACACCCCCTCTGCTAAGCTAAGGGCAAACTCAAGCCACAGGGCTCCAATCTGCTTATAGTATGCCAGATACACACACCCCCCCTATGATGTCAGCTAACTCCTAGGCTTGCACCAAGCTATTCCTGCTCTTACACTGTGGAATGCTGACTAGCATGCAGGGGGAAATTTGGGATTCAGTATCATTCTCCTCATTTGCATAGGATTGCCTGCTGATGCAAAGTTACAGGTCCCACACTGAGCCTACCCCCTTAGCAACCACTATTCACTGACCATGTTGTTCTTCTCCCTGCCATTGAGTATAATGGAAAAATAGTGATTAAGGTTAGAATGCTTATTTTAGTTTTTTTCTTATTTTTTGCCCGATCCCAATTGCATGCCGCTGCCCTATGCTTAAACAGCCGAGATCGGCTAAAAAAAAATAAAAGCTGATTTTGTTATTTTTCCAACTGTTTTCCATGCCAATGGCCTTATATTTGGCCATTGACATGCTTTCTACATAATATCTACCCTTTATTTGGAGCTGTCATGGCTCCATTTTGTAGTTTGTAGAAATGTTCTTGGTTACTGGTGGAGTAAATTTCTAATTTCTGCAGATTATACTAGCCCTGTATGGCCGGCTTCCAGCTTTCTGGATTGCAAATTCACCTCATTTGCATGGATTTCACCTGGGGTGATTTGCATACAATGGCTGAATCCATGCAGGACTAGTGCAGGAGCACTCATGCATATCCCTACAGCTTATTCCTGGGTCGGATGGCAGACATATTGCCTGTTGGAGCTCCTGCACTAGTCCTGCACACCGTGCAGAGCTTGCTGAATTCGGGGGATTATTTATGCAAAATGTTTATAAACCAAAAAGAAAATAATTTAAATAGCCTGCAGAATAAAGTACAGTTGCAGTAAGAAAGTCATTCACCAAAATGCTATCATGGTATCCAATGAGAAAATGAATGTTAGGTCTTTTCTACCTGGGACGCTTTTCTATTGCATTTAAACTTCATCCCAGCAGTATACAATAATACAGAATTAATTGAATTTCCATTAAAATAAAAATATATGTTATGAATATTAACATTTATTCACTGGCAACCAAGTAATTCACTTACTGTGTATCCATAGACATGAGTTAATAAATGGTTTTGTAGTCAAATATTGAAACAACTGTTATCTGTATGAGGAACCACACAGCTGTCTGGCCTAGCTTCATAGAATGCTGTCACAATAATTTCACTTGCAGTAAAGATCTAAGAAAGTTCTTTGAAATGACTTCACATTTGCTTACTCAACAAAGTTAGTGCTAAATTGCCAAAAGCAAGACAGTTCACATCTGTGATGGCTTATTGATGCTATGCATTTCCATACAAACAGGTCTTTTACAGTCCTGATATAAAATTGTCCATGAAAACAGAAAGTGCAAAAGTCATTATTACAAGTAAACTATGACATTCTAGAATAAGGCAATTCATACAAAACCATTTATCAGACTTCACATTTTAACTAAAGATAAATATCAGCTACCTGTACTTTTAACCATTATTTAGAACATTTACAAAATGTGTCCCCTAGTTAGGCCATCTCAAAAGCTTAGCCAGCATCTAGTTTTATATAACAGAAATGTGCTTGTACACTTTCTTCTTGTAACAGCTATCTGTCCCTTACCGTCATGTGAATTTACATGCAAAATCAGGTGTAGTAAGGGTCTCAGTACACCTGCACATTACACCACATGGATACATCTGCTTATCCAATCTTTATATAAATGAGTCCGTAAACAGCCTAGCAATTTATAGTAAAGAAACACACACACACTAGGTGGCCAGAAAACCCCTGTTATTCCCCGAAAGGCAACAGTAAAAGAAGGTATCAAGTGTTGTCAAGATTTAACCAATATAATTTTTAGCAAGACTGAGAATCATACTCATGGAAACAAATTTAAAATATTGGCTATATCTATCTAACAACAACTTTTTGTTTCCAAATAAACAGAAACTGGCTAACAGAGAAGGCTGCTAATTGTGTTTGTTTCTTTGCTTGTGTGTTTGTTAAGGGTTAATGACCATCCACTTCCACTTGTCATTGATCACACTGATTTGATTTCCTTCAGTGCTGAATGACATTCAGGCAGCCATGAGTGGATTCTTCCATTTCCTGGCACTAACTTATCTCTGGCAGTAGACATGTCTACCAACTAAAGTGTGGTCCTGTTGTTCTTCCTCTTGTGTGTCTCTCGCATTTGTATTAATGACTACTGTGTGGATGCAGCTAACAGAACCAATATGCTTTCCTCACCCATATGCTGCATGTTGTAATCATCTTATCCAGTAGATGGCAGCACTATAACATACAGGGTCACTTCACCAAGTAGGATGGGAAAGCAAGCATCAGCCACTAACTCACCCCCCCCCCCCATACACCATCTTATCTATCACACAATATCTAGTCAATATCACATCATCCAGGTTACTGTCAAGCCTTTTGTGCCATGCAGCTGGTACCAAAGAAAGCCATTTATACCCTGGGGTAGAAGTATAGCTAAGGTAGGGTGAAGGGTCAGCTACCCTCTTTGCAAAGTGTTGGGGGGGTATGATCCTCAGTTGACAATGGGGCTTATTACTGTGCTGGCATTCAGAAATTCTGAATGCTGGTAATTTAATTGGTATTTAGGGATGAAACTCTTAGTGATATTGTGACATCAGCAAACTGCTTATTAAAATGTACATTTGTATTTGTAGCAAGCAACCTGCTACACTTTTATGACCTTTTTATTTTTTTTTCAACTCAGTAAGTTGTGGAGCACAGATCAGGAGATCAAACATACGTCTTGATTCTCCCTGATTTTGCAAGACATCCCTAAGTTTGCCTTATCTTTGTACACTGTCTTTTGTAAAAACATTGAGCATTACCATCAATCAGCAATGCCAACATTAAAGTTTCATACTTCTAAGCAAAGAAGTTGAAGGGAATCAATGAGTACAGACCTTGCTGTGGCAAATCAGAAGCATAATGTTTTTGTTCATTTGTTTGTTTTTTGGCTTCTTAACTTAAAGCTAAGGGGCTCCAGGTTAGGGAACAGCACAGGCTTTGAGATGGACAAAGTATAGCTCTGCCCCAGGAATATCAGTGAAAGGTGAATTTTAGTGGAGTAGACAATTTATGCAAGCGGTTAGGAATTTTCAGAATCCTAGGGCTAATTTATCAAAAAATGGTTTATTGAGATATGGAATAAATGAGCCCTGTCATATTATTACAATTGATGGTCATATATAGTACCTTTCTACTCTTTACACTATATGGTAATTAACTAAATAATTATGTACTGGTCTTTACCTATATGTTCATTTCATTTTGCAGTTTTCCATTGATGCATTACTTTATACAACAACACAACAGTTACAATGGCAAATGGCATTGTATATGACTAGATCCCCAATGAAACCTCAAACGACATGACACTGACAAACCAAAATGCTAAAAATGCTAAACAATAATGCCTCAGATATCAAAAGGGATGTAGTTAATTTGTTTTGACATTGTTTTTGAACTGTGTTATTCAGATAACTAGGAAGTCCAGCAAGGATGTTTTCTTCTTGGTTCTTTGTATACTGAAATTGTTCTTCAATAAAATAATGTTAATACTTACTATATGTCTCATCATTCTACCATGCAAAACCTGTACTTTAACTTCAATGTCTATGTAAATAATAGCACCTACTGACAGATTTTTTCAACATTTCTCTTTTTCTGTGAAGCATGATTATTTAGTATTACAATATTTTTGCGATATCAATCTGTAAACAGTATGTGTGGTTTGATTGTTGTCGTTCTAGGCTGCTCGTAAGTGAATAATGTGGGGTGTACAATGCTACAAGTCTTAAATCTCTGAAAACTGAAATATATTTACAAAAAACTGAGTTGTAAAGATCACTGCTACATACTTCAAATCATTTTTGTATTAGAACAAGCCCCTCCAAACAGAATCCCACAACAGTGAAACTTACTTAACTTGAAGATCTCTGTACATCAGGGAAAACTGTGTTCTGTGAGATAAAGCAATATCAAACTTAGGGTATATTTTCTCCCTAACTGCAGTAAAATTTTTAAAATTTTAGTTATTTGGAGTGCTCTGAAATAAAGCATATTAAGTTGGGTTCCAAATGTGGCATCTGGCATTACAGATATCTATATCCTTTATCTTAGCATTTCACATTGGATGTTATCTGTTGCCTTGACAATGTCATTTGTTGCTAAAAAGCAGGACAGTAGAAGCTACTGACATCTACTGACATCTAAAAGTAGCATTAACCTTGGTTTTGTTGATGTTGATTAATCCCACAGATGTGCAGTAGCAAGCCCCGCTCAAACCCCGCCTAACACTCAGGACCACATTGACGTAATTGTACACTAATATAGCAATAACCCACGCCTGGGTGTGGGTAATGCTAAATTTACCCACGGTTGGCGTGGTTTGGTCCCGAGGGCGAAGGGACCAAACCACGCCAACCGTGGGTAAATTTAGCATTACCCACACCCAGACGTGGGTTATTGCTATTATACCATGACATTATTTAAGAAAAGAAACTATTACTTTTCTTAAATAATGGCATAGTATAATGCCTGTTTACTGCCCTTCCGCAGATGTCTGGCATCCGGCAGTTCTGATGTACTGCGCCTGCGCAGTACATCAGAGTTGTAAAGCACGGAGAAAGCAAGATCTCCGTTGCTTTTATGTTCGCTATGTTAAATGAGTTTAACATAGCGAGACAGTTTTAAAATAAGCAACGGAGATGTCCGCTGCTTATTTTAACTGTCTCGCTATGTTAAACTCATTTAACATAGCGAACACTAAAAAGCAACGGAGATCTTGCTTTCTCCGTTTTTAAACACAGTTCGCTATGTTAAATGGGTTTAACATAGCGAGACAGTTTAAAATAAGCAACGGAGATCTCCGTTGCTTATTTTAAAGCTGTCTCGCCATGTTAAACCCATTTAACATAGCGAGACAGTGTGAAATCGAGTTATACTAATGGAAAAAAGTCCGGGCAACCGGACCTTTTTCCATTAGTATAACTCGGTTTACAACGGGCACGCTGGCCAATCAGTGTGCACGTTTTGGGGGGGTCATGGTATAATAAATAACTATGCATTCAGCCTGTGGTCTGCATGAATATTCACTGCATACAAAAGCTGCTAATTCAGCAATGGAACTAAGCACTAAAATATGGATATATAAATACATACTATATATATATATATATATATATATATATATATATATATATATATATATATATTTTTTTTTTTTATTTTACATTTGTTGACCGGGCTAGTCTAGCTGGATCTATGTCCATTTTCAGTAGAGGCCCAGGGAGAAAAGCTCCAAGTATTAATACATAGTTTAATAAAAAGTAAACATAAAAGTAATTACAGCTAAAATAGTAAGAAGGAAGTCAAGCAGAAAAAGTTTTTTTTTTTTTTTTTTTTTTCAGGAAATTGGGAGATTAATAACACAATAGTCTTACACATAAGTGAGATATAAGATCCCACATATTATGTCATGGGCAAAGCATAGTGCTTTTTATAAAGTAACATAATTAGAAAGCATAATGAATAGACTGAGGATAAAGTATGAAAGGAAGAGAAGGAAAGATAGGAAAGGTATCTGAGTTAGTATAGGATGAGTTTATGGATTTAATTATCTTCCTAGGGCTAAATAAAAGAGTTACTTTATGAAAGAGAGGCAGAATTTACACCTATGAAAGAGTGGAGAAACACTCAGAGATAAATAGTCAATGGGTCAGTTCACTATCTTAATGTATAGTTGAGGAGCTATATATATGTTGTATCTTTCGGCTTTTCCCAGTTAGGGGTCGCCACAGCAAAACTCCGGTCTGCTAATGATTTGCAGTAGATTTTTACGTACCGAGTTGCCAGCTCTGACGCACAACCTTCAACAAAGGTACGCCCATTCACACATGTCTCCACGCAGAAGACGCTTTAGCTGAGAATCGAACAGGACAACGTCTTACTGTGAGGCGACAACGCTACCGCAGCATCACCACCGCAGTACTACTAATATATATATATATATATATATATATATATATATATATATATATAGATATATATTTAATATATATATATATATATATTTAAAATATAAGGCAGAACAGCAGTCTCAAACAGCACCATAGTCAAACTGCGCCTTTGTGAGCTGCTAATTATGAGGCAGTCACCGAAAATGCAACAAAATTAATTTAATGCAACAGAAATCAAAGTAATGGATTACAGCCATTACACTGCCGTATTTCCACGGTCCATTTTATTTATGTATTTTTATCTGTTGCCTCTGCTCTCACTGTATCCTATAAAATATTAGCCTTCTGGATATGATGAACTTATTTGTTTAGATCACTGCACTAGTTAAAACAGTGCAAATTACAATAAGTCTTTGACTAGCTCTACATAGTTATCCAGGTAGGAATCCATATTTAGGAAAAAGGAAACACTGCTTTTCATAGAAGTTTTCACATTTGAAATGAGAGGGAAAACATTTTTAATCCAGTCCTCCTTCACTAAAATTAGATGTCTCTGTGGTTACTACTGGAAGTAATAGCTTGCCTGAAATAAATCTGCATAGTAAATATTTTTGGACTTCTGTGCTCATTATGAATTGTCCATAATAAACACCATGTTTGAATACAAGATGCTCATAAGTGTATTGTGTATTGTGTATTGTGCCAAAGGTTAATGAGCAACTTTATGGCTATGGCATTAGATATGAGGCTGTATATTCCAAAATCTTGCATCAGCAGAAGTGATGAGTGAGGTTAGATAGCCTCCAGAAACCACAACCCATATTGAGAGTATTTTTCTGTGCAGAATGAGGTCAACAGCTACTTCCAGAAAAGCTCTGCTTATATAACTGTGTCACAGATGTAAAGACCAAATGAACTCAAAGAGCTGTGGCCAAATGGTGGTTGGGGCCTGTCACAGTACTAACCCTAGGAACTATGTGTGGTACCAGCTGTGATGAAAGCCATTACATTAAAGAAAGGGGACTTATGTATGATGCAAGTAGGCAGTATCTCTGGAATAGAGAGGCTGAATTTAATGGCATAAGTGGACATTGTTTTTGAGGTTGACTAACATGTACACAAAATAATAGGAAGGCAGCAGTTGTGGTAGTCCTAAAGCAAAGTCTTGGATGTAGAAAGTGTTTGGTGAGGCCATGGAGAATGAGTTTCAGGTGACCTCAAACTATCTGATGATTCAGTAAAGTGAGGCAGGACATTACCATCACTGTTATCACACATGATGAGGAATCCAGTCTTCCCTTGAGTCATTATCAAGAGGTAGAAGGAACACTTTTAGGAACTCATGAATTTGACAGACATGCAGTCCTCTGTGAAGGCAGTGCCAGAAGCAAAAGGAGGGACTAGATTCATTTCTGTAGATGAAGTCATTGCAGTAATGACGTAATTCCATTGTGACAAGCCTATGCATGTCTATGAAATCTGATATCAAAGGTGCTATACTTTGCGGGGATACCCTAGGTAATGTGCTTTTATTTTGATTTTATGGAGAAGCCTGGGACAGTGTCTCTGTACTGATAAAAAAGGTAGTGGGCCCCACTTTAAAAAGAGTGACTGGTGAAGAGACAGTCTGCCTCAGTTATACAATCATCACTCTCCTCATGCTCCCTAAGGAAGTCTAAGATGGGATACTGAAAAGGTGACATCATTCAACAGAAGAGCTAGTAATCAGGAGGAACAATGTAGATCCACCCTGGATGAGGAACTACACATGATGGAAGAGTTGTAGGAGTTTGTCAGTACTATATACATCTGCTTCTGAATTAAAACCCATTAATGAATTACTTTCCTTAATGTAACTATGGCCATTTATGTTTGGGTGTACCTAAGGTTTAGTGTTAGTCTGCTTACTGGGAAGGCAACACAGTAGAAATGTGTTCTCCTGCTGTTAAGATCTGTTTCTGAAATAAAAATAAAAAAAATTAAAATTCTGAATTAAAACCCATTAATGAATTACTTTCATTAATGTAACTTGTTTTGCTGGCCTGCTTAAAGAGAATACAACAGTTATTTGTAAACTAGTCATGAAGCAATGTATGCATGCTGTCACTAGCAAATCTGCATTTAGTGTCAATCATGCCATATTAGCATATTCCATCACTGGCTTCTGACTTGCCAATTATGCAGGCCACGCCCATTCCTGCATGAAACTGTCAGGGGGTTAATCAACATCCAAATAAGAAGTCAAAATTTGAGCACACCAACCAAGCTGAGCAGAGACAAATAAAGCGTTATCTTCCAAAACTTGATTTTTAATGATGTTATTGTAGAAGGATGAGCGCTTTCACAGGGCTACTGCTTCTTCAGATCCATTTGGTATTTTAAAGTTGCTTCTGTCTCCATTCAAAATGTTGTTCAGCTTACTGAAGCCTTTGTTGCAGTAATGCTGCCTTAAAATTCTAAAGGTAGCACAGCAAGAACCTACGGGAAGTCAGCTCAGTATAAAATATCACCTCATGCTACGTAACCTCTGCCTTAGGAAAAGTTATCTGTACTGGGTCATATGAAGAGTACATCTGGCAATATAACGCTTATATTCAGGAAGCTGAAGCTACTATAAATCAAAGTTAACTTCGCTGACCTGACCAATACATTTTCTCAACTTCAGGTGGTAATACTGCCAGAGGCTAGGATCTCTAAAATAGCAGTGTGTGTGTGTGTGTGTGTGTGTGTGTGTGTGTGTGTGTGTGTGTGTGTGTGTGTGTGTGTGTGTGTGTGTGTGTGTGTGTGTGTGTGTGTGTGTGTGTGTGTGTGTGTGTGTGTCTGTGTGTGTGCGTGTGTTAATCTTTGCTTTGCTAAGAATATTTCTGAACTTAATTACTAGCCAAACTTCTTAAACCTACTGACAAAATGGGGGGGGGGGGCAAAAAGAAGGCTACAGTAACAACTGCTACTTTTGTATGATGAAATCTGGAAGCTCTATGAATGAAATGTATAGGAAATACTGCATTTTACATAAAATATTTTGATTGTGCTATGCTGGTTTGAGCTGCACTTCTTTTATCAATGCATTGTTGCGGAATTATGCACTTCTTTGAACTCTAGACTGCATGGAGAAGTTTTTTTGAGTACAACAATCTCATGGGTATTAATTTTAAATTCAAGGATGCTTGGCATTAAACTATTATATGAAGGATGTCAGTAGCTATGCACCCCAAAAAAATAAAAGTTACTAATTTGCTATATGCAATGTCAGACTAGATATTTTGGCATATGCATATGTGCCTGTTGCTCCTCTGCAAAAACATGAGGTGTTTTTTGTCAGTATTTTGAATTTCAGTCCTTTGGGATCAATGTTTTGAAGTCTGACTTTTGCTACTTGGATATTTTGAAGCACATCCCATTCTAAGTGTTCTTTATTATTTTTATTTTGTTCTAACATAAATGCCATGATGGGGCATAACTACTAACATAATATTTTGTGTCTAGGCCAGAGGTTGTTTTCATTTACTTAGAAATGAATACCCAGAATGTACTGTTAACTTTGAGAAAAGTTCTGGGGAGAGTATATGATACTTTCTTTCAGTGACAGTGGTTGCTCTGGGTTCTTTGTTGTGATGCAAACATAATGCAATAAGCAG
The DNA here is from genome assembly GCF_019279795.1 of Protopterus annectens. NCBI lineage: Eukaryota > Metazoa > Chordata > Ceratodontiformes > Protopteridae > Protopterus > Protopterus annectens. The sequence continues at coordinate 1,344,404,539 of NC_056739.1, read as the reverse complement.
TTTCTTTTTCTTCAAAATAGTGTTTAAATTAAACTAAAATATCAGTCATCTAGCTCTTCGATTCAGTCTGTTACTCTCATTGGTTATTATGACTCTCAAGTTTAGAATTCAAAGAAAAAGAGCTGTGAATTTTCAATGGTTCAAAAGGTTTGTGGCCCAAGGGCAGGAAAAGAATGGAGCTGTAAATAATAGTGTGAAGTAAAAGAGTTGCAAATCTTTGGATCTGAATAGCTTTATGACCCTAGTGGGTGTGTATTAACAAAAAGCAACTGCTATGTGCATTTATCCTTGGCATGACATCTCCAAATGTGATAGATGAAATGATGAAGATCATGGGAGACACAATTCCTAAAGAAAGAACTACTGAATATCATTTAGACTCAGCACAGTGTGCAATGGAACAGCTGAAAAGGATAGAAATGCAACAGAGTGGAAGCAACGGCTCAGTCATGCTTTTTAATATGTTAAAGGATGGGGACCATTCTGTTGGGAAGACAATACAGTACAGGGAAATAAAATGCTATCCTTTAATAACTTAAAGGCAATCATGAATGAACCTTTTATCAGTGCATTTCTGGTTTACCCTAAATGTGTTATAGCACAGCTCTTTTAAGACTGCCAGCTTCCTATTGAAATATGGTTCAGTATGTGGCATTAAATCCTACCCCAAGATACGAACCATAATTCACAAAACAAAGATTATTAGCACAGCGGATTCAGTATGCACATGGTGTCATTGCATTTGCATTTCATTATTGAAATTATGGTTTGTGGATGACATAAACAGATGCTCACATTCTTACTTCTGACTGGCCTATATATCTTGTGAGCAGGGCTATATCAGACAGTTGTTTATCATATATGTGTGTGATTTGGTTATTTGTTTTGGTTCACCCACTTTGAAGTGCTTCTTTTGAAAACTGCAGAACAGTTCTTTTTAGCCTGAAATGCCTGTTTGTGCTTTAGGAGGACATGAGCATTTGGACCTTTAAAAATTGTCATCCTAGGATATCTGTTCACAAAGTGTGCATGTCTTATATCTTGGTGCAGCTCAGATGAGGAACTTTATCTATAACAGTAGGGATAAAACTTCTGAATAACTATGCAGTGACTGATAAAGGGTATGGTGCACAATATGACCATCTCTGAATTATACAACATATCTTTTCATTACTGCAGCCTAATTTGCATGTTAATACCACACAGACATAGAAATTGTGTATAGTTAGTTTCCTTATACCTGTTGAACAGTGTCAGACCTTAGTTATGAATATTGTACATGTGGTTTCCTGTTTTACAACCATGTAGTAGCTTTGCATAATGTGTACCTAGTCCCTGAATCCTACCCACAGATTATATTAAAGAGCTGCAAAATAAAATACTTATCAACAGTAAGTTTTCTGAAAGCACATATATGTTTGTAGATCCCATCTTGTAATCCTGTTATTGTTTATCAAATGTAAAAAAATGACAAATATAAAAAAATAGAAGTTATGCATGTAGCTAGATGCACTAATTGGCTAGTCCTGTAATCTACAAAGCTGGCTTACTTGCACAATTTTGGTTTATAAGGTGTAGAAATATATATTTTTATATACACACTTACAATATGTGCAGCTTTCACAGGTAAGAATCTATTTCTATCACACCTGTTTCCAGTAGTAACACTCCTGTTTTGCAATTATTTTTGATATTATTTCCCTTTAGACAAAAAGCAATGGGAAATCATCTAGTGGTGCGACCAGCTCGCCGTAATCCACTTAAATGAATTGGATGCCAGTTATTTTATGTATGTATGCATTTATTTATTTATGTATTTATTTATGTTATTACTCAGGCCATTATCTCAGGAGATGATGCATTGTTAAAATCCTTCATGATGTTTAACATATAATCTGCTGCTCTTTCTAGAAACCTTTTGTTATACCGCAGTTCTTTTTAGTTGTATGCCTTCCAGCTTTAAATCACTCCTTGAAGTCAGTAATTACAGTAGTACACATTCCTTGAATGGCAGTACTACTGGGGGATGCTCTGTTTGAGATCTCATTACATTTTATTTAATACATTTCAGGTGACTGCTTGAGACATATGAATACTACTACTATATTGCATCCATGTTATTGTAAATTGTCATACCAATGTTACATTCAAGATGTTGAGATACAGTCACATTCAAATAATGAATCTTTGCCTCTTGCATAATTATAGTATATCTAACAATGGCAACTGTCAGATATTTTAACAGTTTCCAAAATGCTAAGTCCACTATCCCACAAGATAAAGATGAGCAATAGTATTCATATACATAGGGTAATATTGTATATGGCTAGTAAATGGTAGAAGACACATGCCAGAACCCTATGCAACTCTCATACCCCTAAATATTGTGGAGTCGTTTTTGCTAAGTTACCCAGGTGTCTGGTATTCGACAGCTATGTGAATGCAGTAACCTCAACCATGATTCACAAAGCACATGGTATTTGAATACGTGCCTCCACTACAGAGAAAAAATACTTGACGATAAACAAGGACTAACTGCAAGTAAATACAAATACTGGGCTTTGTTCATCCCACAAAACTGAAATGCTACTCAGCATAATGTGGCTGAGAGACAGCATCAATATGTCATCTGAGAAATCTGCACAATTGTTGCATATTGTCAGATAGTATTATGCACACAACACTGCAGAAGAACCACTCTTATTGTCCCAAACTACAATGAGAACACAAACCTCTCACTAAAGGGCGGTAACTCAGGACCAGATCCATTTATGTTAATAAATGTAATGTAACTAGCACCAGCAGTCATGCCCAGCATGCCAGAGATGATTACAAATTGCTCAGTGCTATGACTGCAGTGCATGAAGAAGAAAAATGTACAACCATCAGCCTGTGCCATTACAAGTAAATTTAAAGTGCACATAATGGCACCCATGTACATAGTGTCATGTGACCTACAGACTACTGATATTGGCTCACATACTTGAAGTATGATATTGATGTCTATTTACAGCCTAGCACACTGCAGTGAGAATCTAAACATGCATTTTGGAAATTAGTAGAATTTGGTTATCTCCTACCTCTATAGGAGTCCTCTCTCTCTCTCTCTCTCTCTCTCTCGTTTATGGGTCACAGACCACTCCTAGAATGATCCTTTAGGCAGCCACTGCTATCCACAGAGCTTATAAGATAAAAGGAGAAATGGAAGGAGGTTGCCATGTTTTTCTTTCATGTCAAACTTGCGTGCGCGCACACACACACACACACACACACACACACACACACACACACACACACACACACACACACACACACACACACACACACACACACACCTATGGACAATTTAGAGCTCACAGTCCACCTACTGCATGTCTTTGGAATGCAGGAGGAAACCAGGACACCTAGAGAAAATCCAAATGAACATGCTAAGGACATGCAGGATTTAATTCCAGTTGAAACAAAGAAACAAGGAAGACTTTAAAGAGGACATGAGGACCAAATTATGAAGTTCACAACTGGAAAAGTAGGAATGTGCAGGCATGATGTTTATATGACTTTCTTTTCACATCAGGACGTTTGTTTCCTGTATCTACAGTTCAGCATATTTTAATTATCCAGCATTAAACCTCACATATTTTAAATATATCTCAACAAATTAACAGGGATGTAGATTATCTGTTCACTATACACCTAGAATAAGTCACTCATTTTTATAAAATATGATTGATCACTGCACACTTAAAATAAATCACCCCCAGAAAAGACTGGATAAAAAAAATATCACAGAATCTGCAATAATGCCATGTCTAGTTATGCAATGAGCAAATAACTTGCATGTCTTGAGCAGGACAAAGAAGCAAAGTTACTATTAAGAATGTGGTTTCAAAAACTCCCATATAAACTATCTTTGGCTACGCATGTGCTAAGTGCATTCATAACACAGGCAGAGGAATAAAAAACAACTGCAGTTAATATCTCCAAACAAAATCATGTTGCTTAATGTCAAAAGCTCAAATGAAGTCTGATAGAATCAAAGGAAAACTAAACAAAAAACAGGGCCAAGGAGTAAAATTAAGTCAAAATTAACAAAAAAGAACTCCACTCAAATATATTTTATTAATTAAATATTAATCCAGTGTTAATATCTGTTATAGACCTCTTCAGATTGATACTGAGATTTAGTTTAATAAACATTCACAGTGAAATATTTTTAAAGTCCCATAGAATACTTTTTATGTTGCTAGTGTTGCTAGAATGGAAGGCATTCAGACAGATGTACATCTCCCATTCCGCAGGTTGCTGATGGAGTTTCATCAGGAAGGCTGCTCTCACTTCACATGGCAACAGTGCACAAGAGTCAGTGAGCAAGATGTTGGTATCATGAAACAGTAGTTTGCTAAGATGATGAGGAGATTAAGTAGCCTGGAGAATGAGAAAGGGCACAGAGTGCAGGGATGCATATTGAAGAACTAGAAAGAGAAAGTGGAGGTATCATATGAATACAATGAATCTTATGGTGGACGGAGCAAATTAGTGTAGTACACTTATATTATTAGGTTACAATACTTGTGTCTGTGGAGGATTATTAGCCTTTCTAGCCTGCATATTAAGTGCAATTAACATTCTAGCACCCATTTAACTCTTCCCTCACTCTTTTTTTCACTTAACCTATGCCCTACTAAATAGCTTTTGCATTTATTCATGCTATATGTTCACATAGTCCATTCTGTGAGTCCACAACCTTTTCTGTAAACAAATACTTTTGGAGATCCAGAGATAGCTGGTCCCTACAACATCCTACCTTTGCCCTCTTCTCCAAGGGTTATCTGTTCAGGCCGTCCTTTTCTTATCTGCAGTGCATAATCTTTGCAATACAATAACATTCATACTGCTATCAATTGTCATTAAAGCAACTCCATTATTGGGTAAAATAAATAAAAAATATAAAACAGCATAAATTGCTTTCCTACATAAGTACTTCTTCACAGTAAGTGTTTAGAGAAGCAGAGCATATTTTATACTATGAACAAAATTCATGCCTTAATGATGTGTAAAGGAGTTGTTTGAATGCTGATTGACTGGTCTGTGAAATTTATTTTAATGCATTCAATAGTCATGCTGTGCTGGTAATTTTTGATTGGTTTTACTTTTTTCAAATGTTTGTACCCATATCATTCCCTGCGTGGTGTCTTCCTTCAGATATTTGTGTAATGGGCTCTAATTTCTCTAATTCTGTGATCATATGTTTTCCTTTTTGTCACACAAACTCTTCTGGTGACCTTTCTCTAGATGCCTTCCATTGTCTGATATATGTCTTTTTGTAAGACTTCTAGGACTATACAGTACTGACCGTCTTAAGGTATGGCTTGACCAAAGCAAAAGAATGACATTACTACTTTATTTATTTATTTATTTATTTATTTTACATTTGTTTACCGGGAAAGTCTGACTGGGCACAGGTCCTTTTTCAGCGGAGGCCCAGGGAGAAAAGTTCCAGTTATAAATATAATATTAACATAAATTAGCATTCATAGAGTAACAGTTACAGACATTTCAGCAATTTAATGAACATACAGGATAATATTTTGATGGTAAAATAATACAAAAGTAAAAGACATACATTTCGTTTCATGGTAAAAAAAATCTTATTGTTTATATAACATATTGCTACAGCAGAAATAATTGAATGGATTAAAACATGTACAGATGTAGTTGCTACAAGTGTGCTTGAAATGAAAAAGAGGGTTATAAACTTAAACAGATGAGGTTGCTACATCCAATTGTTAAATAAAGAGGGTAGAAGATTACATGGGAATCAGGAAGGCCTAACCAGGGGAATAACAAGAACAAAGTCAGGTGTCCACTAGGTGTGATTTGAGGAGCTTTTTGAATTGTGAGAAGAAGCTACTAGATGTTATTAGGGTTAGCAGCCTATTTCAAATCTTAGGAATATAGTTAGAGAAAAGAGACTACCCTGCTGAGTTGTTGGCTTTGGTAGTGTCTAGAAGGTGTTGGTTACTGGAGCGAAGAGATCAGGCAGAAGTGTACGGTTGAATGAGTTTTTGGAGTGAAGAGGTTCTATCGGGTTGTTGGAGAATTTTGTGGGCAAAGGTTAGTTGATTAAAGTGAAGAAACTGTGGGAATTCAAGCCAATTGAGCTGTTTTAGTGCTGTACAGTGATGTAATCTATGTGATGCTCTAATGGCAAGTCTTGCTATTTTATTATACCAAGTTTCCAGCTGGTTTAGGTCTGTTTTTCACAGATTGGTAATTACAGGAGAGGCACAGAGGAGGTTGAGAGGAGATGTGTACGGGCAATAGTAACTTTTGTGTTATTTGTAAGAAATTGTTTCTATATAGGAGACCTAGTTTCTTGTGAACCTTTTTGATGGTTTGGGATATGTGAATATTGAATTTCAGGTTGTTATCAATTTCTACCCCAAGCAGTTTAGTGTGAATGCATGGGGTGATCATAGTTTTGTTCCTGAAGAAGATGTTAAAGGACTAGGACGATGAGAGCATTCTTGTTGGGCTGAAAAGAAGGAGCTTAGTTTTGTTAGGATTTAGAATTAGCTGGGAGTTAGTGGACCAGGCTTCTACTGACAATATGGAAACTTGGATTTTGGTGTGGAAGTCCTCCAGTGTGGGGGCAGCACATATTAGGGTGGAATCATCAGCATATTGGACTATAGAGGATTGTGCTGTTAAGGTTCTGAGGTGGTTAGTGAATAGAGAGAATAGTAGTGGTCCAAGAATTGAGCCTTGTGGAACCCCTAAAGAGACTGGAAGAAGAGGAGAGAGTTGATGTTGCCATTGGACTGTTTGCAGTCGTCCTGTTAGGTAGCTTTCAAACGATGTAATGGTGGAATTGCTGAGGTTTAGAGATGAGAGAATATTGATGAGTTTATTGTGATTGACTATGTGAAAAGCCTTGGATAGTTCTAAGAATATGGCTTATACAAATTCTCCCTTGTTTCTATGGTGGTTAACAGTATTAGTAAAGGATAGTAATGCTATGGTGGTGCTGTGAATGAGGTGGAAGCCATGTTGAGTGCTTGATAGTAGTTTCTGTGTGAGAAGGTAGTCCATTAGTTGGGTGTGCAAAACTCATTCTAGGATTTTGGATAAGGGAGATAGAATGGCAACTGGGCGATAATTGGTAAGTTTGGTGGAATTACCTCCCTTGTGTAGTGGTAGAATGTGGGAAGTTTTCCATATTACAGGTATGTGGCTTTCAGATATTGAATGGTTTATGAGTATTCCTACTGGGTAGGCTATTGCTTCAGCTGCACTTTGTAGAAATTCAGCTGGAAGGTTGTCAGTGGCTAGAGCTGTTGGTTTAAGTTTTTGAGGTAATTTTTTTATAGTTATTACTGAAACTGGATGTATGTTGTAGTGGGATGTGAAGTCTTGGAATTTGGAGTTATCCTGGGGGGGGGGGGGCAAGATGGATTGGGTTACTGTCAAAGCCTTGAGAGTTTGCTAGGGACTGAATAGTTTCTGTGAAGAATTTTTTAAATTGGGTTGCAATATTATCTGAATTGTTGGCTGTTGTTGGGCAGGGGTGGTGGATTTTCCTGGTTAAGGTATGTCATTAACTGCTGCCCAGAATTTTTGAGGGTTTTTTTGTGTGTTTATTTTGGATGTTTTGGTAATAGTTGATTTTGTGTAATATTACTAGTTTTTTTTAGCTTTATTCCAAAGTTCCAGATATGTTTGCTTACTTGTTTGTGTTTTTTTTTTTTTTTGAAATTGTTGCCAGGCTTTGTCTCTAGCCTTGAGTAGGGCTCTATGTTCTTTAATTAGCCAGGGTGCATATTTAGATTTTACTCTCACAGTTCTAGGAGGAGCTTGGGAGTTTAGTATATCTAAGAATGTGTGGTTGAAAGAGTTAACTGCTTTGTCAAGAGGTAAATGTTTGAGAGATTCCCAGTCACAACTATTTAGAGTGGTGATGAAGTTATTTAAGATGAATTTTGTTTTGTTTCTAATTAAACGGAAGGTGGGTTGGATGACTTTGTGAGTCAGAGTCCTAAGAAGAAAGGTTGGCTGATGGTCACTTAGGCAGTCAGGCAGACTGAGATGCTTGAGAGGGGTTGGTAACTAAAATCCAGTCAAGAATTGACTGCCTTTTGGCAGATATGTCAGTCCTTGTAGGAGAGGTGATGAGTTGACTAAACCCATGGAGGTTTATGTGGAAGAATAGATTTTCTAAGGAGCAATTAAGCCAATCTACATTGAAGTCTCCCATCAGAATAGTTTCATGAAAAAGAGAATTGTATATCCAGTATATAATGCTTTCCAGAGTGGGGATATTGTTTCCTGGTGTGATATAACTACTAATAATATTACTGTGTTTATTGGAATTAATTTTCAGTTTGGCAAAGATAAATTCAGCATTGTTAAAATCAGGAATGTTTTATATGGTCTAGAATTAGGTGATTTTTAAATAATATAGCTACTCCTCCACCCTTTCTACATTTCCTGCCTTTTCATATATTTTATCCTGGGGGCAATTATTTCATTATTGCTAATATTGGGTTTTAGCCAAGTTTCGGTAATTATGAGGATATCTGGAGAGTAAATAAGAGTAGGCCATGCAGATCATGAATTTTATTAGTTATACTTCTGACATTCATATTGAGGAGAAGTAAGGAGGTCTTATTTTTTTGTAGAGATACTTCAGTAATATTTATGGAATTTTTAACTCTGATGGATGTTGGAGTGGGACCAGGATTAGTGCGTATGTCTCCAGATTTAATTAGTTGGTTCAGTATGTGTAAGTAGTGTTTAGCAAGTCTATCGAGTAGTTTTTCTAGCTTTTGGGAAGTGTGGGAGGTGTGTTTTAGTGGATGAACCTGGTAACGCGACTGTCTGTATGTGTGGTAGAGAAAGGGATGGGTCTGTAGTATAGTTAAGCAGTATATTAGGGCTTATATGTGGTGAAGCCTGCCAGGGAGGTAAAATGTTATTTTGCAGTAGAGTGTGGTATGAGGGAAGGAAGTATAAAAGTAGTAGCATAGAACTAGTGGTGGTTTGTAAGAATGCTATGTGTAAGGAAGTCTTTTTAAGGTAAAGCATATTGTCTAGGTGGTTTCAATGTATTAAGTAGAATGTGTTAGATTTTTGGGAAGGAGTGGCTAAAAAGTATGTGTGGAGGTTAGTGAGTGTGTTAGATGGTAGTAAGGGGGTATAGAGATTTGTTTGCGAGTAAGGTAAGACAGTTTGCAGTTGGAGTTTTTATATTAAGGTACTGATGTTGTTTAGTAGGATCAATTAATGCCTAAATAGGCTGATTATGTTAATTAGTAGGGGTGTGGGGTATGATTTATTGTTAAGTGGGTGGAAGCTGTAGGTATAAATATAATTGAAGAGGGGATAGGTGGGAATGGGGGTAGGGTGGACGAGTTGAGTGGAGTGAGCCCAGAGGGCAAACGGAGCTGGCTGGCCCTGGCTTCTAAGCAGCTCTTAAAAGAAGATAAACAATTAGTAAGGTAATCTCCAGTAGATATAGTGATGGAGAGGAGAGGGAATGCAAGGAATATGTTGTACTAATTATTTAGTGAAAAGACAGAGTTAAATTGGGGTTATTGTTAAGAAAACACCTATTTTAGCTGGAAAAGAAGGCTTAAGTTGTAATGTTCTTCTTATTTATGTTAAGAAAAATAGCTGCCTTATTTTAGAGAAGAAAGAGAGTTAAGCTGGAGTTACTATTTAGAAGAAAGAGCTTATTTACTGTGAAAAAGGAGGATTAAGATGCAGTTTGTATTTTCAGCAAATAAAGGGTGTCTTAGTAGAGAGAAAGCAAACAGCTGGATACAGGGAGGAGGGAAGAATGTTTCTGATTGAGGCAGTAAGATAGCTACTGAGTGGAACAGTAGTCCTGATTAAAAGTAGGAAAGAAGAAGTAAGAGGCTAGTAGTTTAAGAACATTATGCTGGGTTTCAACAAAAGGCTTACCATATGGGTTCCCTATGCAACGTTACAGAGAGAGATTTCCTAATATATGGCAGAAAGTATTGAAAACTAAATGAAATGGAAGGGGATTATTGGATTGAGAGAGCTTGGGGAAGTGAGGGGCGATGTACTATGAAGTCATTCAGTCATTCACCAGGGGACAAAGTCTAAAATTTGGACTACAAAAATTAGTAATACCAGCTGGTTATCACATACATTCACTATTTGTGGCCAGATTCCTGGTTTGATAATTCAGGCTTCCACCAAGAGGTAGAGCTATTCCCTGTGGTTGGCTTATCTTGGGACACCTTGGTACGGCAGCAACAGAAGGAGAGGTCAGATACGGTAGTGTATCATTGTGATTTACAAAGTGAGATATGTTTACATAGTTTTTAGCATCTACACTGTAAACATCTTCCACATAGTCCAAATCACCTTTCAGCCTCTTCTGATGTAATTATCTGGACTTTTTTATAATGACAGAGATTCTCAACTTCAAAGTTATTTAAGTACTTCTTTCCTTGCTGAGTATATTTCCTAGCGGATACACTGCTGCAGCCTCCTCACTCTGTTTCTACAGGTCCTTTGTAGATGAGATAAACACTACTAGATCATTGTCCTGCTCTACCATCATCCGTCCTACTTCCTTTAGCTGATAGGTTATTGCAGCTCAGGTACACTGAGTTGCATTTGTCTGTACTGAACCTCAGATATCATATTTCTGTCTACTTGTTCAGTTTGTCAAAGTCCTTCTTTAGACTTTACATAACATTCTGCACTGTTGTGGCTTTATTTGAGGCCTCATCTAAGAACATGATTCTGTTCTTTATTCTTCCAGGAATGACCATAAGAAGCACATTAGGGGGTAATGGACCTAAGTATGACCCTGTGTGTCACTACCCTTATTTCTGACATCATCTCACTCTATACAGCTCTTTTTGTACAACCATTCTTTGATGGAAGTGACCATTTCATCAGTATACAACTACAACTTAGCCTCTGCAATTTTCCTAGCAGCCATCTATAGTGGAACACCATCAAAAGCCATGTTGGAGTCCAGATAGGCCATATTTGTTGGTTCTTCCAATCATAAAACTGGATCATGTTCAACTGAGAGCTACTATTGACTAGAGTCTGTAGCAATTCTTGGGAAAGCATCCGACCTTTTCAGCAGTGATTGCCTCCATAAACTTCCTTGCCACTCTTGCAAGGCTTTGTTTGTTTGTGTCTTTCGGCTTTTCCTGGTTAGTGGTCGCCACAGCGGAACTCTGGTCCACTAATGTTTGGTAGTTGATTTTTACGTGCTGAGTTACCAGCCCTGACACACAACCTTCAAAGAAGGTATGCCCATTCACGCATATCTCCACGCAGAAGACGCTCTAGCTGAGAATCGAACCGGACAGCGTCTTACTGTGAGGCCACTTTTGCAAGGCTATTAGGCAAAAATGTAACTACTGTGGGGAGAAGCATATGGTTTCCCTGGATGCAACCTTTTCTTGGGACATGATGAGCACATGTAAGTGGGATGTGAATGCAGTACCAGTATTCATTTACAAAGCTGTGAAGTCTTTGGATGAAAGTGCTAAATCTCTGTGAATAAATACAAATTATTTTACTCATGGTATTTCTGCTGCCTTCCATTGAATGTTTTTTTTTGCTGTAAAGCTGTAAGATATTCAGGCTTCATAAATTAATGCTGCTACTGCATTTGCAGTTGCTGTTTAAGCTCAGAGTGTGCTAGTAGCAGTAATGGGTCTAGCACTCATCTTGCAAAAACTATACAAGTACATGAGACATTATGTGGTCCACAACTTTTGAAAGACCTTGTTTTTTTTTTTTTTTTTTTGATGGGGGAGACATTTGTATTGAGGGAGGGGGCAACCATTCTAGGGAACTAGTCAGGGTGTCAGATGACTTAACTTAAGCTCTGGATATTTCCTGCTGCTCCATTATATGAGGGTACTACTCTTGCCACATACATTTCTCAGGCACGTCTGCACTCATAGTTATCTTTTGAGGATCTTTCTGAGAAGGTCCATCAACACACTAGTCTGACTGCTATGCCTTTTGGGAGACAGACATTTTGACATTTTTACCTTATCCTTCTGTAGGACAACCAGTTCCTTCTACATCCACTCCCTTATAAAGCTTGCATTCGCTAGCTGCTCTCCCCTACTCTGACTTACCTCTCTCTCAGCACTGCTCTCTCCTCCATCAAGAAGTCTGAGTCAGACAAGTTATTCATTTCAGCTTCTTTTGCTCTGTCATCTGTGATTTCTTTCCTGTTTTTACTCAGTCTGTCCAGGTCTGGTCTTCTCTTCTTAATGTCAGAATCTAAATTGCTTTTGTTAACCTATTTCACCCTTTCTCCTATTGTCCTTCCAACTTACAACTTTGATGCCTTTCATCTCAATTGACCCCTTCTGCTTACCTTCTTATACTGTGACACATCCACCTCCCTTACCCTATCACATCTTATAATACCTTTCCTTTCCTTTTACACTAATTACTAGGTAGCTATGTTATACGGGTTGGAGACAGTGGCAGTGACAAAAAGGCAGGAGTCAGAGCTTGACGTGGCAGAGTTGAAGATGCTAAGATTTGCACTGGGTGTGACGAGGATGGACAGGATTAGGAATAAGTATATTAGAGGGTCAGCCCAGGTTGGAAGGTTTGGAGACAAAGCCAGAGAGGCAAGATTACATTGGTTTGGACATGTGCTGAGGAGGGATGCAGAGTATATTGGGAAAAAGATGTTAAGGATGAAGCTGCCAGGTAACAGGAAAAGAGGAAGGCCTAAGATAAGGTTTATGGATGTGGTGAGAGAGGATATGCAGGTGGTTGGTGTGACAGAGCAAGATGCAGAGGACAGGAGGAAGTGGAAACAGTTGATCTGCGTGGCGACCCCTAACAGGAGCAGCCGAAAGAAGAAGAAGAAGACTAGGCTCATACTTCTATGCTGTCACATTGGCCTTCTCCTCTTTTGACCTTTCTACAGAATTTTTCCCTAGCCTTAGTTATTCTATCCTTGTTTCACAGTCAAAGTTTGTTCACCTTCTCAATACTCCCTTTTCTGTACCTTAACCAAAAAAGTGTTCAGTCTATGATCAGTCCATCCCAGCTTCCTGATGCTTTCAAGAAGTCTGAGTTTTTTCCAGCTTTCTGAATCCCATGTTTGATGGTCTTCCTCACCCGGATCTCTGTTGTGTAGGAATTTACCTGTCTGTGTGATTCCTAAGCAACTTATCACTAGGTGCATCCATACTGCACTCTTCTTTCACTGGGTCATGTTTCTTTGATGCCAACAATCCTCTGTATCATAGCAAACAGCACCCCATCTTCCTATGTATAGAGATTCCTGCGTGAAGATTTCCAAGGCATACCTCTTGATAAGCTTAAAATAATGGGGGAACAAAGGACCAAAAATAGGGACAGATGTTAAACAGTGCTCCTACAGACTTAGACATTTGCTAGAATAACATATTTTGTCTTAGCATGCATATTTTCTGAAGGAAATTAAGTCTAAAACTCAAATGTATGACATTATTTAGTTATTTCAATCCACAGTGAAATGCTAGAAAACCACAAATGTTATAAGGAATAGGCCAAAATATAAGGCAAAAGTCTGGACAGTCTGCAAAAATCTGGACAGTTGAGAGGTATGTTCCAAGGTGAAAGAGAATCTGCTGATGGAGGAGTCTGATAGTGATTCACTTGAAGAAAGTTTTGAAAACAGATTAAGCTAACTGATTTCACGTATATGTTGAAGAAAATGAAAACAAGGGAGGAAACTATTTCAACAAAGTCATAGATCTGGAAAATTTACTACAATCAGACTGTTTGGAATATGCAGAAAAAGGAATTGGTTGCCCTTTTTCATCTAGAAGAATACGTGTTATGGCTGCATTGAAGAAGGACAATGCTTTTTTTACATACAAGTTATCAGCAGATGAATATGGCTTTGTTGAGTCATAGCCTGTCTGGTCTGCAAAGAACTCCATAATCTAATACTAAATAGGTTCATAGGTTCATAGGTGTGCACTAGGCTAATGGCCCTGGAGCCTTTACAAGCCTAGCCCATAGGATTACCCTGGCATTGTGCCACCCGACCTCAGTTCCCAGTGCCTCTGTCAAGTAGAACCACTGGAGTGATCCCTGGGGTGAATTTTCTATTTCCTATCCACTCGTCAAGATTTCTCTTGAAGAGGGCCAGTGAGGTGCTCTGTTTGACATGCATGGGAAGTCTATCCCATAGCATAGGCAGTCTCTGGGTTATGAACCTGTCCCTCCAGCATTTTCTGTTGATTGTGGTAATGAGGTTGAGGTCTCTGGAGCATGTGGTGTGAAGGGATTGGGATTTCTTTAGATGCAGCATTTCTAACAGAGATGGGTCAGACATGGCTTTGCAAGTCAAGCAGAGATCGCCTCTAAGTAGGCGAAATGAAACAGAGAATAGTTGGAGTTTTTTGAGTCTGTCCATATAGGACAAGTATTTAAGACCTAGGATCCTCTTTGTGGGGTACTTTTGCAGCCTGTCCAGTTGTTGCAGGTGTCTAGTGAGGTACATGCCAAATGGGACATTGTATTCAATGACTGGCCTAATGAGGGAAGAGTAGAGGGAGACAATGACCTTTTTCTTCCTGGATGCAAAACCCTTAGTAATGAGATGTGCCACATAGAAGAACTTTCTGACCACAGTGGCAAAGTGGTGGTCAAAAGAGAGGCTGCTGTCAACCTGTGTTCCTAGATCTTCTGTAACACTTTCTGTGTTCAGTGAACTACCATGGATATGGTAATTCATGGCAACCGGGTTTTTCCCAAAGAAGATGACACATTTGTTGGCATTGAGCTTAAGGTCATGGTTCGGACACCAGTCATTGGTCTCAGTGAGGCCTTTCTGTAGGATGCTAACATCACTTCGTGAGTTAATTATAGCTTCCAACTTGCAATTGTCTGTGAATTTTGTCATCCAGAGTCCCTTCGTGTTGGCCTGGACTTCAGAGAAGTAGATACCAAACAGGAGAGGACCCAGGACCGAACCCTGTGGGACTCCACTCATGACTGGTCAGCAGTCTGACTTGGAGTCAGCTACTTTCACACTAGAGGGACAGGTTCATAACCCACAGACTCCTCGTGCTATGGAATAGACTTCCCATACATGTCAACTTCCAACTTGCAATTGTCTGTGAATTTTGTCATCCAGAGTCCCTTCGTGTTTGCCTGGACTTCAGAGAAGTAGATACCAAACAGGAGAGGACCCAGGACCAAACCCTGTGGGACTCCACTCATGACTGATCAGCAGTCTGACTTGGAGACAGCTACTTTCACACTAGAGGGACAGGTTCATAACCCAGAGACTCCTCATGCTATGGAATAGACTTCCCATACATGTCAAGCAGAGCACCTCATTGACCCTCTTCAAGAGAAATCTTGATAAGTGAATGGGAAACAGAAAATTCACCCCAGGGATCACTCCAGTGGCTTTATTCAACAGAGGCACTGGGAACTAAGGTCGGGTGGCATGATGACAGGGCAATCCTATGGGCTATGCTTGTAAAGGTCCCAGGGCCATTAGCCTAATACACACCTATGAACCAATGAACCTATAACTGACTTTCTCAGTTAAACCCTTTAGCATTGTACTTTGTTACCATAGTCCTAGTATGGGAACATCTACACACTAGGCTTTTTTTCTTGTTTAAACCATAACTTGGCAATGAAAGATATTTTACTTTTGGGACATTTTTAAATACCCTGACATTTCTAGGTGAAACCCAACACTACTAAAATTATATATGATAATCAATTTGTGATATTATCTTGCAAACTGGTATGAGCCAGCTTGTTAAGGATGCACTACAGGAAGTAAGTTTCTGGAGCTAGTCACCACGGATAACCCACCCATAATTGATAATTTTACAGTTGCCACTCTTCTAGGCCTCTCAGACCATAGTTGCCTGTGGATTCTGTTTAAAATATGTAATATACTGCACAAAGAGTAAAGAAAAAATATTTTCTCACTCAAAAGCAAATACTGAAACAATGAGTGATATAAAACAATAAAGCAGTAAAACTCTTGAATAACTAAATCACAAGTAGAAAAAATAATAACAAAATCCCAGATAGTAATCACTGATGAAGTTATTGATGAATACATGTGTTCTGATGAAAACATTTACTGTTTGGTATATAATTAAATTGTTTTTCTATTTGTGACTTAGTTGTTTGAGGATTTTATTCTATTAAAACATTTAATTTTGGCAGAATTAAGTATCGGGCTCTAATAGAACAAATATACTCTACAGACTGATTAATCTGTTTATCAAACCATATAACTATTTTCAGATACAACACCTTGCAATATATATTGTTTGATAGTGTTGAATCAGCTTCAAATTACATGCATAAAATATGAAAGAAAAAAATTATTTCCTTTCTGGTGAAACACTGAGCTCAAAAATCTTTATGAAAAGTTAAAATATATATGGTTTTCAAGAAATATCCTACTTCAGCAAACAAAAGAATTTCCAATAATATAAATAGATCACTTAAAAGTAACAACATTAGGATGGAAGAAATACATTTTGAAAACAAAAGCAGTGGACTCAAATAAGAAAAATAAATAAATATAATAATAGTATTATAACTCTTATTATACACTGAACTCCATAAAATTTGACAACACCACAATTTATGACCCTTTGAGAACAGCAAATGTGTTCAATTCAGTTCTACCACACTGTTCAGTAAAGGTCTCAAACTTAAATTGCCAATAAATGTTGTCAGTTCAGAGGTATTGTTTTAAGCTGCTGAAAATTATCAGCAATCACATTAACTTCTAAAAAGGGTAGCATATGTGAAGTTAACAACTATAGATCAATAAGTCTTACCTCTATCCTTGACAAAAGCTTTAAAAGGTGGAGTACTGAGACACTGAAGAATGACAGTACAGATATTTACACAGGAATAGACAAACAAGATTTTGTTAATAGTAGATTTACCCTGACAAACGTTTTATGTTTCTATGACCATATTACCAAGGTACTGTATTTAGGTCTAATATGTGGAGTTATTTCTTTAGTTTTTCCTTAGGCCTTGGATTCTCATTTTCATCATGTCATATATAATGTCTTTGTAAGGCTTGGGTAAACATTTTTTGATCTGATGGATCTTGTCATGTTTAACCAACAGAACTCAATGTGTGCCATACAAGGCATGAGGTCTGACATTTTGCCTGTTCATCAAAGTGTACCACAGGGTTCAGTTGTTGGACCCATACTTTTTAAAATTCTGTTTGCTATAATCCCTAGCTCCATATTTTGTTGTATATATAGTTTTGCAAATATATGATTTATTGCACAAAATGAACCAGATATTGATCAATTGAATTCTTGTATGAGACTGATTGGTGCCCTAAAACATTATTATTCTTGGTGATCTAAATCTCAGTGCAACAGGATGAAGAGTAATCAACACAGTGGATTGCTACAATAATATAGCTTAAAATGATTAGTAAAACTACGCACTATATCAAATCCACTAACTAATAGAGATCATACCTCTCAACCTCTTAATGCAAGAATATAATGGGGGGGACAAAGGCCCAAAAATAGAACAATTTTTAAATATTGCACTCATAAACTTAAAAAAAGTTGATGGAATAACAGGTTTTGTATTAGCATGAATTTTTTTGAAGGGTGTGAAATCTGAAACTCAAATGCCTGTCATTATTTTGTGACTTTTATCCTCGATGATTTGACATAAAACCTCAAATTTTATGAGAGACAGATTAAAAATAGAAGGCAAAAAATCTGAATATTCTGCAAAAATCTGTATAGTTGAGAGGCATGATTCACATCTAGATCTGCTGATCGCAAACATCAGTCATAGATGTACTAAAACTGAAATATTTTCAAATTGCTTTGGTGACCATTGCCCTATCTTATCAACATGGCCATTAAAACACCCAAAGTGCCACCCCAGATAATGGCTGGCAAACAATTTCCTCCACAAAAACTCATTGGTCTTAACAAAATACAGGATAACATAAATTGGTTTCTAATATTGTCTACCAGTAACAATGCATGAGCTTCGGAATTCTTCTTTACTTTTTTAACACCCATGAAAAACATTTTCTTCCCCTATACCCACAGAGTGCTGAGAAGACAAATTTGTCCATGGCTAAAAGAAGAAATAAAAACATGATGCAACAAAGAGGCAGTGCTTGGGCAGTCTGGAAACAAAACCCTTCAGACAGCCAGCTACATCAGTCATATCTTCAACATAGAAAAGCAACATGAATTGCAAATAATTCTGAAGCACCACTGTACTCAAGACAGAAACAAATTGATACCTCTGGTAACCCCAAATTATCCTGGAGAGTAATTAAACAGTTTACAAGAAATAAATCTAACCTCCCTAACAACTATGAACACCGCAACAAGGACAAAAATAACTTTGTTAACAATTGTAAATCCTTCCTGACCTCATCACTCTGAGTAATTGCAGATACATTTTCTAATCCACCTACTTTCCTGTAAGATGCAAATACCTGCTCCTCAACATATCTATGCCATCTTGAAGAATATGATGCAATATTTCCCTTCTATTACTTTTCTGCTCTCTACTTGCAAGCCGGTTAAACATCTCAAATAATTCAATGCCAAATTTGTCTCACTTCATCCTAGTTTATTCATAAATGCAGCTGAGAAAATCTCTAAACCACCAACTCACATTTTTAACATTTCCCTGACAACAAGAATTAAGCACTTCACCATTGCTCATCTCTGTAAATTTACCACACTTTGTGAGCACAAGGACTAGAAGCCAACCTCTAATCTTTGTCCAATTGCAAAAGTATTTGAGAAACTAATACACAAGCAATTATTCAAGCACATTAGTAGCTATAGCCTCCTTTCCGAATGTCAACACAGTCTGAATAACTCTTTCAGCACAACACCAGCTTTGTTTACAGCTACTGACATAATCTATAGTAATATAAATGATGGACAGATTACAGCTGGACTATTTGTTGACATGATTGGAGCATTAGAGACAGTCAGCTATACTATTCTACTCAATAAAGATTCAACTTAGGAGATAGTCTGACATGGTGACCATAAATACTGGCTTCCCACAAGACTCTTTACCCTACTCTCTGCTCTTTCCACTCTTTATTAATGATATCAGAAAAAAAATGTATTAGTACACAAGGTCATTTTGTATGTAGATGCCATACTGCTCTTGGAAACCAGTAAGTCATATCCAGGTCTTAGTCAAAGTTTCAAAAATACTTCACCAGCCTTTGGCTATGGTGTGACTAAGTTACTTATCAAATCCCAAAAAAACTAAATTCTATGTTGTCTCTTCTTAACAAGTAACAATTCTTCCAAATATAAATATCTGTTACTTCTAGGGTGACTCCATTACCAATGTGTCAGAATACAAATACATTGGATTTAAAATAACCCATCGCTTACATTTATAACTCATACTGATGAGATAATAAAAAGAGTACTGACTCAAATCAAGTGATGTTATAAAATCTCTCATATACTATCCACAATGTCAAGGACAACAGTAACCAAAAATATATTGTTGCTCAAGCTTCAGTACCACCTGTCCCTTCTAGCTCTACACTCATCTCACAGCACTCACAAATTGCAGATTGTAAAAAATAAATGTTTTCACCTTCTTTGCTAAGTCACACACCCAACACTGCAGCCTGGTTAGTCATCTTGCCACTAGACTCTTCCCTCATCAGACCCATGATTGAATACAGTGCCATTATTGGTATATATAAATTGAAGCATATTGCTCAACTAGAATGGTCCCAAAGATACCTTACCAAAAAACAACAAAAGTCTTAAATAATTCAACTAATCCAATAGCTTAACACAGCTCTCATTACACTCAGTATGCTACAGGGTACAAAGAGTTGTCCTCTGTCTTGCATTTCATTGGTTCATAGGTAAGTACTAGGCTAGCTCCCCTAGTTGGTCATTTTAAGCCTAGCCAGTTTCCTTTTTTTATGCTCAAACTAACCTATCCCATTTGATTATAGATTGGTTTTACCCCTCTCGTGGTTGATAATTATATATTACCCCTCATGAGAATAACTGGGATCATACCATAGATAATTCTAGGGGACCCATGCATGGGATAAAGCATTTAGAAGCTGCCTCTGTCCATAGTAGCACAGGAGCAGTCCTGGGGTAAATTTTCTATTTCCCATCCATAGATGTAAGTTGAGCTTGAATATGAACAGGTATGAACTTTGCTGAATGTGGATGGGGGGGGGGGTCTGTTCCACAGTAGCAGTATTGTCTGTGAGATATACCTGTCCCTCCAGGCCATTCTGTTGCAGAAGAGGTTTATATCCCTCAGCTGAGCATTTATGATGCATTTGACTTGTTGATATGCAGTAAATCCACCAGTAATGGGTCAGAGGATGCATGTAGGACATGTTATTTAGGCCTTTTACCATTTTAGTAAGGTGCCTCTCTGGGCACTCCAGTTAATGCATGCGCTTGGACAAATACATGCCAAATGAGGCATTCATACCTCTCAACTGTACAGTTTTTCGTAGAATGTCCAGATTTTTGCCTCAAATTTTTGGTCCGTTTTTCATAAGATTGTGGTTTTCTGGCAAATTAGTGGCAACTCATCAAAGATTGATGTCAGAAAATAAAGACATACATTTGAGTTTCAAACTTCACACCCTTCAGAAAATTCATGCTAATGTAAAAGCTGCTATTCTATCAACTTTCTAAGTTTCTAAGAGCAATATTTAAAAATTGTCCCTATTTTTGGGCTTTTGTCCCACTTTTATTTATGGCTTTGTCCAGATTTCTTGCTCTAAGAGGTTGAGAGTTATGGAGACATTATATTCGATGATTGGCTTAGTGAGGGTTGAGTAAAGGGGGACAATGACATCCCTAGATCTAGACATAATTCCCTTGTTCAAAAGCTGTACAATATAGAAGGTCTTACAACAATGGACAAATGTTGGTCAAAAGTTAGATCAATGTACACATAAGTTCCAAAATTCTGAACAACTGGGTCAACTCTTACAGGCGTATTGTTAATGCGGTGGTTCCCTGGGATAAATGACTTCCCAAGGAATGTATTAATGCATTTTTTGGCATTCAGTTTCAGTCCATGATTTTGGCACTAGCTAATTATTTGGGACATACCTTCCTGTAGTAATGCTAAGTCATTTAGGATTCAGTGACTGCTCCTAACTTGCAGTCATCTGCAAACATAGTCAACCAGAGCCCTTTGTATTAGATTTTACTTCTGAAAAATAGATGTCAAACAGGAGAGGTACAAGCATAGAACTTTGGAGGATTCCCATAGTGACTGGTCTCTTTGGTGTTAGTAACTTCCCTTACTTTGATTTCCTGCATCCAATTTCTGAGACAGTTGGCAATCCAGTGGGTGACCTAGGGGGTTGTTCTCAGTTTCTTTAGCTTTTCTACTATCCCTGAGTGGGGTAATTGTGTATAAAGCTTTGGCAAGATGGAGGTATGTTCTGTGTACTATTTTGCCTTCATCCATTGCTTTGGTGACTTTTTTTCAAAAAAATCCACCAGGTTGAGTAAGTGTGATCTATCCTTAATGAATTAAAACTAAGACAAGTCCAGTGTTTGTAGGTTCCCTATGTCCTGATTGATTAGTTCCATGATAAGTCTTTCCTTGGCTTTGCGTATGAGGCAGATACATGCCACAGGGGGCATTATATTCAATGGCTGGTCTAATGAAGGCTAAGTTTAAGGGGACAATGACATCCCTAGATATAGACACAGTCCCTTTGCTTATAAGCTATGCAGTATAGAAGGACTGTCTTACAACAATAGACTCATGTTGGTCGAAAGTTAGGTCATTGTCCACATAACTTTCCAGTTACTGAACAACTGGGTCAAATCTTAGGGGTATATTATTAATGTGGTAGTTCCCTGAGGTAGTTTGCTTCCTATAGTTTGAGTTGGTTTCAGTCCATGATTTTGGCATCAGTTATATATTTGGGGCAATCCTTTCTGCAGGATGGCTAAGTCATTTGAGGATTCAATTACTGATTCTAGCTTGCAGTTATCTGCAAACTTAGTCAGCCAGAATCCTTTGGTGTTGGCCTTTACTTCAAAAAAGTAGATGCCAAACAGGAGAAGTCCTAGCACAGAACCCTAGGGGACTTCAGTGGTGACTAGTCTCTTTGTGGAGGTAACTTCCCCAATTTCGATGATCTGCTTTTTATTTTATTTTATTTTATTTTATGTTATTTTATTTTTTATTTTGATAATTTCCTGCAATGAAAGTCCCAATCCTGTTTGACACTGTCTTTCTTTTCAAAGCCAGTGGTTCTACTAACACTCTTACAGGGACCTAAATGTATACCAACAAATGAGACTCACAGTACAGATTCCTAATTCAAAATATTCCCATCTTATAGAATTAGTTACCACTACAAGTCAAACAATGTACCATTTAACTACCTTTAAGGCTAGTCTCAATGACTGGATGGATAGAGACACATTTGCCCCAGGGTTATCATATACAGCCCTGCTTCATTTGAGAGGTGAGCACTATTAAGTGGTTGAAAAGGAGGCACAAACTCTCAAGTGTGTCTACTCAAAGGTGTGTATATATCTTGCCAGCTTATAGTCTTCATAAATACTTAGCTAGTATTTTTCCCTTGTTCCAATGTTCCTAAGAGCAAATTGCTCTCAATAACATACAATGCTACTTTTCTTTATAGCTGTTTGATGTTCAAATTTGCTGGTTACTGACCATGCCCTAAGAACAAAACTGGCTATAAGAGAACAATTTCACTCTTTGACAAATAGCCAAGAATACAATATAATGCTTATTATGGGCACATTTTAAAACAGCAGTTGGTGAAAAAAAATCTACATAACAGGACCAGCCACCTGGAAACATTTATCACCAGAAATCAAATCACTCACCTCATTGCTGGAGTATAGAAAAAGACATTACACAATGGCTTCATCAATAAAGCTATGTGTAAATGCTTTAGAGACAATGGCTAGAAGTACATTAATCTGTTAAATTCAATGACAGAGACATCCGGTATGGGCAAAAATTACATCAGGACAAACAGCTGGCATTTTATAATTCATGTGTATAGTGAATATTGTAGCGTTCGTCCTTCTTAGTATTATCATAACGTCAACTAAAAACTGGTGGTCTGCATTTTCTTACACATTGTTTAGTTATTAATAGAATTTCTTGTTTTATAGTTATATTTTTGCTTTTATATTTCAAATTACTATTATTTTCAATTTTTCCTGTTTCTCTCCAAACAGTGTAACTGTGCTGATGCCTTTTTGTTGTTAGTGCTCTAAGACCCTGGGTCATGTCTGAAGACAGTCAGTAGTCCATCAACCTGGTTAACAAATGCTGAGTAACTAAACCAATGTTATGATGTTACTGTTCTGTGGCCACAACTGGCATGTAAACTGGCATCTGGTCACAGAAAATAAATATGGAACAACAAATCAAATACTGTTTTATGAACATTTACATTTGATTTTGAGTTGTTATTTAATCTGTTCAAGTGGCAGTGAAAGGAATGTCATGTTAATAGTCTTTGTCCATCTATGTTAGCATGTTTTTTTTCTTAAGGCTGAGTTTGTAGCCTGCAATGAAATCTGTCTACTTTTTTGACAAATGCACTTTTTCATACACTCCTGACCAGCTTGCAAAATAATGGTTACTATTTAAACTTCACAAAAACTCAGGAATTTTCTTGTCTTTCCAACAAGACTGCATAGATCTATGTTTATGAGCTGTGGATGAAAAGCTTAAAAGTGTTTCTGGATTGCCCAAAATAAACAGGAATTTTTTTTTCTTTTTTGGATGTTATTGATGCACTTAAAGTTGTTTTGCTTTTCTGTTGATTTTAAAATACTTTTTTATGTGATTTACTCTCACTTTTTTCTGTCAGTAATTGTCTGGTAACAGCCTTTTCTGGCCTTGTGTGCTGTCCATCATGGATGGAGCACAAGCTCGTCCAGTGGTGTAGATGAATTGGTGCTGTGTCTAGGTAGTCAACACTATTGGCTTGAATTTATAACTGTTTTGTAATAAGTTGCAGCAAACACACCCCTTCTGTTGTTAGCCTTCTAGTGCTTGATAAGCTGAAACAGTGTAAAACTGCCCCATGCTAACTGATGACCAGAGCCATATCCAGCACTTGGTGACTGAGGCAGTTGCTTAGTGCCCATCATGGCTGAGGGAATCCTAGCTTAAGTCTTCTGTAAGTAAAAAAATGCAAAGGTAAAAATAAACCTTCCCTTCCATTCCTGCACACAAAACCAGCTAGCGTTATAACCTAGCAGGAGCAGCATGCCACACAATGCAACTCAGAAAGCTTAGCATTAGGATGTAAAAAGTAATGTAAGCCTCGTTAGAGTAACAGCATGCCACACAACCTGAAACACAAACCTTAATGGAATAGCTATGTGGGAGATTTAATTATTACAACTGCCACATGGCAAAGAAAGAGATCAGGGGTAACGAAAGCACAGCAAGACCAGGGGGCAAGCTGTTGCAGAGCTTGAATTAAGTCCATAAGTGCTAGGGTAAGGAAGCCTTCACAGTGGGCTTCAGCTGTGTGTATGTAATGGCTCAGTCAGGTGCACTGTCTAGTTGTGTGCATTTGTTCAGAGTCAATCCTTGCCCCTAATTTTTGGTAAGCAAGTGCCTATGACCTCCATACCAACTGCCAAGTATCCTTTAACTGTACTTTTTTTTTTGTCTTTGTAAAGAAATCAGTAAGGATTACTATGTAATTCATAGAGTTTCATAGCTGTGTCATTTGGCATCAGTGCTGTAACAGGTTATATACTTGTTTATGGTGCTAAAGGCTCTAGGTTCTCCTCCCACAGCAGGTAGAGTGTTTGTTGACACACACCATTTTTTAATATAACATAGGACATTTTTTTATTCAAGGCGCTAGACACTGAATTTATAGATGAAGCACTGAAATGTAAGGTTGTTTACCAGCAGAAAACTCTTCATTAGTTACACTTCTCTTTAATCTGGAATTATTCAGATGACTTTTACTCCTGCAGAGATTGTGCATATTGACTTATGCTGCTGGATTATAATGACAGCAGTGTGAGTAGCCTTTTGTGGTTGAAATGTTCTGAAATGGGTAGCTTTGTCATTTTGGTTCATGTTTTGTTTCACTACTTATTTGAAAAATGTTAAAAACTACTAACTGAAAACATTGTAATGAGAGATGCTATATTAAACAAGGAATAAAACTGAATGCAATCAGTAAGATCAATTAAAAAACACATATATTTATGCATTTATGCATGGTCCTAAAAATGTGTGTAGGGGGCCCATGGTTTGAAAACAGCCCAAAAGTACACTTAATCTGCGAATGGCCAGATGCATTCTCTATGAATGTGGGTTTCAATACAGTCTCAATGAATGTGAGCTTCAAGAACAGCTACATTTGCTGTTTTTCATGCTATGTCTATTTTCATTGTGAGACTGTATTCTTTTGTTTAGCAAATAACGTTCAGTATTTGTTGGTATAAAATTTGAAATAAAAATTTTTAATTAAATCAAAATATATGAAATCATTGTAGAAGTAAAAAAGAAAATTGTATGCCCACTGACAGGTTTGAACAGTTTTCATACTAATTGGTTTTAGTGCTATGGGAAGAAACAGCCAAGTAAATGGCGCACTAGAATGCTTTTTTGGGGGTGGCTGGTTGCCAGTGAGGGGACCTGATCCATTAATCTGTGCAAGGCCCCATTTGTCCATCATCTACTCCTGCTGATGATAAATTATTACTTTACACCATGGTTGCCATCTGTGAGAGGTGCAAATACTTAACTGGAGGCTTCTCTCATAATCCACTACTTGCAATAAGCACTACACTTTCACACCCCCCACCCGTGCAAATGCAACATCATTATACTAACAATATAAAACTGCTGTATGCTAGTGCTATCATAAAATCTCTACCGGAGCCTCCTAGAATGATTAAGACTAGACATCAGTTTACATCCTTACTTTACATACCTCCAACTCAATACAAACATCAGCATGTCACGAACAACAAATCATTCCCATTATTCCCGCACCTGGGAGGTATAATTCAGCTACTGGAAACACCCTAGTAATTGGTGACTCAGTTACCGGGTACACAGTGTCCATACTCATCAGATTTGGCAATGATAGAGTGAAGGTTTGCTGCTTCCCAAGAGCCAGGATAGTGGAAGTACTTAGGACAATCAACTCTCTCCTCCAGCAAGTATGATTATGACATGATTGTAGTCCCTAAAGGGGAAAATGGTCTGCCATGACAACCACTCTATCATGCAAAAGGGTATGTTGGAAGCTTACCATGCTAATTTCTGCTAAGTGTAAGGCAATGGTTCTGAGTGGAATCCTCACTTTACCTAGAATGATGCCTGGATATAAGGAAAAGATAACTGGCTTTCAACAACTAACGAAGTTCCTTTTCTCATTCTAGGGTAATCCACCCTGAGAAAATGATCGAGAGCCCAATCTGCTTTGCAAAAGATGGTCCTAATCATTCATTCAGGGGTTTACACTCTTTCTGCCCTTGTCATGCTGCTCTTAGGCATAGTTCATCTAATGAACATTACAACTTGATAACACCTCATGCCCCAAACTTGATGGTTAGCAGATCCTGTTTCAGCTTCCTGCAGACTACAAGAGCAGCAGAAAGGAGAAAGACAGACCCCCAGATTTACGAAGCCCTTTATAGCATGCAGGATTAGTTTAAGAACTATTTTCGGCAATATGGCCGATGTGCGATCCAGGAGCGAGCTCCCGGGATGTGCACGTGAGCTGTTAGGCTAATCCTGCATGGACCAATCTCCTGTATGCAAATTACCCTAATTTGCAGATGAAAACCATGCAAATGAGGGTAATATGTGATCCAGGAAACTGGCAGCCGTCTGTGCAGGACGAGTGCAGTGTGCAGAAATGTACTCGGTTAGTAACCGAGTGGAGCACTATAGGGTAGACAGGGAAATCCTACAGCATATTGTTGAGCTGTGCCGGCCACGCCTGATACACAGAACCAACAGAGGAGAACCCATCCCAGTGGATACCAAGGTATGTGTAGACCTAAGAATACTAGCCACAGGTACCTTCCAAAGGCCAACTGGGGATATGATGGGGATCTCACAGGCATTAGTATCCAGGGTACTCCACCAGTTCTTGGATGCCATGTCAGCACATGTCGGTGAGCATGTATATTTCTCCATCACCCATGAGGCGTTGGTCGGCAATATGTGTCTCTTCCACCAAATAGCAGAATACCCTGAGGTAGTGGGTGCAATAGACTGCATGCACATAGGCATTAAAGCACCACCAGGTGAGCGGGGTAGGGTCTACATCAACCGCAAGGGCTTCCCCTCCATCTACTGCCAGGTCGTGTGCAATGCCCAGGGCATAATAATGAATGTGTGTGGTGGCTGCCCTGGGAGCTACCATGATTCCCACATCTGGCATCTGACACAGCTGTACCAGACATTTGCCAGTGGGGACATCCTACATGGTTACCTAGTGGAGGATGCTGGATATGCACTGGAGCCATTGCTGATGGCACACATCAGAAATGCACACACATCCGAACAAGAACTCTTTAATGAGGCACACGCACAGACACGAATCATAATAGAGCATGTGTTTAGGATGCTCAAGCCATGGTTCTGACACCTGGACACATCTGGTGGAGCCTTGCAGTACTCACCAACTACATGTACCCAAATTGTCCTTGTATGTGCCTTGCTACACAATATAATCCTGCAGAAACAGCTGCAGCAGGAACAGCATGGGGCAGTGCCACACATAGCATATGAGTGACTCGGAGGAGGAACAACCTGAGCCTGCCCCAGTAGGCAGAAGAAGGTGTGCTCAGTATGCCCTGGCCTTAGCAAAAAGGCAATGCATAACACATGCACTAACATCGTGGGGACCCAGGGAATGACACCTCTCTCTGACTCACACATACAATAAAAGGGATGCCAAACATGACACTACCTGTGCTCAACAATGTATAGGGTGTGTACTATGTGCATCCGATATAGGCAGTCCTGCAGCACCACCCTCAATACTGGGACACCCACAAGGTAAGTGACTCACACATGCCAGTGGGATGGCACATACCCAAAAACAGTCACAGCCAGCAGGATAGGTATAGACAAACACAAACAAATGCTGTACTATGGTCTCTGAATGACCCCCATGGGTAAACCCCTACTCCAGCCCTATACAAACAGACTACAGCTTGCCAGCCAGTTGGCTGTAAGTTGTGAAGGCTAGGAAGTCAGAAACTAATATGTAAGTAGTGAAAGTTACAATCTGTAGTACACTGGTATGTCTCTAACCAGCATGATAGGTAAGACTACAGACTGAAATGGTGTACCTGACATGCCAGTACAGTCCTAGCAACTGTGTAAAAGTGTAAGTTGTGCCCCACCATCCTATGTACACTTATAGTAACAGTCAGGTGTGCCCCCCCACCCCTGTGTAGAAATGTAGAAACAGTCAGGTGACCCCCCCTGCTATGCAGAAATGTAGCAACAGTCAATGCCAAATGACCGATGTATACCCTGTAGACACAGCATGCTACCTGTTGGTGCACAACACAAAGGTCAGCACCGCAGTACAAACCACTTGGACTTGATCCACACATGCAATATAGATGGCCACACTGGGCATGCTCACACACTTAAACACATGAAGGCCATGTCAGCAAACAACAGTGGGCCAGACATATCTGGCAGTTGCAGTTCTTAGTGCAGACACATGTCAGTATGCACCACTCCTGCTTTGCACACAGTGGATAGGAATAAAGACATATATGTAAGGACAACACACTATAATAAGGCAAAGATAGACGGATATAGATGTATTGAAGAGGGTGACCATGACAAGGAGCCATCTGGGTCTGTCCCACCCAGCACACAGCCAAAGGACCCCAAACACATGAAGTGCAGGTGTCATTCACTGCAGATACTAGCCACCAGTATCTGTCAGCATGATGGCGTGTTGCACGTGCCAGCTGTGCAACATGACTGTACAAGGAAGTTGTCACCTAGTAACTGTCTATATGTACCTGTAGCATATGACCCCGTGTCTGCCCGCATGTGGCATGTCAAACACTACATGAATGGGTTATGGCCCATGCACACACCACCCTCCCTATAGCAGTATCATGACAAGCCTGCTGAGGTCATCCAATGTGAAATACACCTTTGGGGAGCTGTAGCTCAGTAATCCCCATGGTGCGTCCCATAACTGTGTACTGCTGTACTGATAAACTAGTTAGGTAGTAGTCCTAACCCCAGACTTGGCAACTGTGTGAGTGTGTGTATGTGTGCATGTCTCGGTCTATGCCTGTGTAGAGAGAAATGCTTTCTAGGCTACTTACACTCAGTGCAGTTCATATACACAACATTGGCAAGGCTGCTGATATCATGCACCTAGAAATACACCTCTGGGGAAATTATAACCCAGTAATCTCTGTAGCGTGTCTTGTAACTGTGTAGTGCTGTAGTGTGATAAAGTAGTTAGGTAGGTGTTCTAACCCCTAGCAACTGTGTGCTTTTGTGTGTGTGTGTGTGTGTGTGTGTGTGTGTGTGTGTGTGTGTGTGTGTGTGTGTGTGTGTGTGTGTGTGTGTGTGTGTGTGTGTGTGTGTGTGCGTCTGACTGTGTAGAGCGCAATGCATTTAGGCCACTCACACCCCATACAATACATATACTTGACTTTGGCAAGGCTGCTGATGTTACTCATCTAGAAATACACCTCTTGGGAAATCATAGCCCAGTAATCTCCATAGCGCGTCCTGTAACTGCACACTGCTGTAGTGTAATAAAGTAGTTAGGTAGGGGTTCTAACCCCAGTCTTGGCAATTGTGTGTGAGTCTTTGTGTCTCTGTCTGTTCATGACTGAGTGACAGACAATGCTTTTTAGGTCACACACACTCCTTAGAATTCAAATACCCAATGTTGGCAAGACTGCTGATGTCACTCACCTAGAAATACACCTCTGGGAATGTCATAGCCCAATAATGTCTGTAGCGCAGCCTGTAACTGTGTACTGCTATATTGTGATTTGGAACTGTGGTAGGGTTTCATCACCACCCATGGCAGTTCTGGATGTTTTGCGTGTGTTTCAATATCTGTGTATGGAGCAATGCATCATAGGCTACTCATGTGCAGTACAATTCAAATGCCCTATGTTGCCAATCCTGCTGATGTCACTCATTGTGAAATACTACTTTGGGGAGAAAGTTCCCTGTAATGAGACCTATAACGGCTCCATGCTGTAGTGTAATGTAGGCCTTGGCAGGGGTTCTATACCCACATATGACAGTTGTGGATGTTTTGTGTGTGTCTCACTGTTTGTGTAGGGAGCAATGCATTTTAGGCTAGTCACTCACAGTACAGGTGAAATGCCCTACTTTGGTAATCCTGCTGATGTAAGTCACTGTGAAATACACCTTTGAGGAAGAAGTACTCCAGTAATGTTTGTGGTGCATACTATAACTGCATAGTGCTGTAGTGTAATAAACTAGTTAGGTAGGGATTCAACTCCCAGACATGACAGGTGTGTGTGTGTGTGTGTGTGTGTGTGTGTGTGTGTGTGTGTGTGTGTGTGTGTGTGTGTGTGTGTGTGTGTGTGTGTGTGTGTGTGTGTATGTGTGTGTATGTGTGTGTGTGTGTGTGTGTGTGTGTGTGTGTGTGTGTGTGTGTGTGTGTGTGTGTGTGTGAGTGTGTGTGTAACTCATATCCTGTGTAGAGGTGAGTGTTTGACACCTGCGGCCAATGTGGAGGGGGTTTTGCTCATTACTTTTATGGTGGCTCTACTATATATCACAATGTCAACCATACAGGGATAACAGATGTAAAATAGCTGGGAGGCTGGGGTGCAAAGCCATACCCATACACATGACAGCAAGGCCAGTCAATCTAAATTAGCAACCCCACTATTACCCAGAGCACACACTCAACCCATGTGTCATATGCACAGACATGCCTAGGCAACAGCCAATATGTGGTTAGTACACTGCATATTGGTCACTGATAGGAACTATGCAATGATAGCAGTGGGCTACAGAGGGCATGTCACTCTGGCCATCTGTCCAATATGCACATACATGCAGACAGTGCACCTCCACCATGTTCCCCAATGGACACCTGCACCACCTGTGGTGCCTCCACATGTGACACTCAATGGACATAAAATGCCTGACACCATGCCTTGTATGGATAGATGACACTGACATCAGGGAATGCTGTTGGCATGCTATCAATGTGGGTGAAGGGTAAACCTGCTGCCCATTACAAGTTCCTGCCACAGGTGGGGAAGACTGGCACAACTGATGATAAGCTGTGTTCACAACATGGGCCAGACACCCCAGGTACAGTTCCACATGTCACTGTACATGCATGTTGGAGGTGTGCACATCCCAGACACCATCCATGTCATGGACTAAGGAACACATACATTGCATGTGGTGTACAGCATTGGCCACACACAATAGTCACCCAGCTGACTGGATAATGGATGCAATACCCACCTGTGTGGGTAAATGCAGTAACTACAGCCCTGAGCCACAATGCAGACAATTGTCATGTGGCTTGATGCCATGGTATACCCTCTGCCTACCCTTGTACAGCCTGCTGGCACAGTTGACCACCACACACTCGTGTAAATATGCACCCATGCATGTCAGAACTGGCACCCTGTGTGTACGTGTGTGTACGTGTGTGTGTGTTGTATGGTGCGTATGTCAACATCCACACTCACTACAACCCCCAGGGCATACTGAAGCATGCTGTCTGATGTCTGACATCTCCTCATACTCTTTGCCCATATGGCCTCCGTATGACCCATGTGGTGCATGTGATGCCTGCACATTGATGAGTTGTGGCAATCCCACTACTGATGAGTTGCACTCCTGGCCCTGCCAACTGTGTCAATGTATATGCATCCCTGTGTGACTGTGCCTGTGCTGATGCTGGCACATGTTCATGCAGACAGGCACGTGTACGACACCTACCATATATCTACCGTATCCCTGTTGCAGATGTCACTCACCCTGACATATATGTTCTGAGTGCTCCACATCAGGTAACCCATAATTGTTGGGGGTTTGATACCCTGTGCAGGTAGGTGTGTTACACAAACATGCTTCAGTTTTACCCTCCCGCCCCTCCCTGACATGTATCTGCATCTGTCTGCCTCCCCCACTCCCTCTCTGGTGGATGTGGATACTCACACCTGCCTTGCTTAGGCAGCAGCATGTGCATATTACGTGATGTTCATGATCAGCTGATGGCCTCTGCATGAATTGCAGCCCTCCTCTAGCTGATTGCATGTGGAACAGCTGTGGTAACAATCCCATAGCCAGTTGCATGGAAACACACTCCAATACCTAGGAACATTATGTTGGTGTTGGGCCTTTGCAGTCACTGTGAGCAGGAACTAGATTTGATGTTTGGCAAACAGCATCCCAGATGGATTGGGGATTTACCTCTAACACCATACACTGTCGAAACAGAGCAACCAACAGGAGGGGAATGTGCCTGACCTGACTACAGACTGTAAATGCTGCTATACTGCATTTGGAGTAATGTTGGTTTAACAGTGTTTGTCTGGATATGCCTGTCATACATGTCACAATACCTCCCATGTCATTTCCATGTATATGAGGAATTCCCATCTGCAGGGTCATCTGCAGATCAGGCAGTGTTGCGCCTATGGTTTAATGTGTTAGCCACAGTGCATCAATTCATGTAATGCAGAAGGTAGTGTGACGATTGCAGTCTGCAGATGGTGAAGGCCGCGATAGTTACTGAATTCATATCCCTCATAGGACATATGTTGCAACAAACCCTGTTACAATGGAATTTATATGAGGTTACCACAGTAACATGTCTATTCTGGCCCTGTGTATGTGCTGTCAGCCACAACTCTGTCAACCTTTGTGCATATGGCGTGCATGAAGTGGTGCATATGTGCTGTACACCATAAATACTGTCATCATATCTGATAACAAGCCAGTGATATATCAGATTGCTACACATGTCATGTACAGTAGTGGATATATTTCATGACATAAGCTGGACATTCTGTGGATAATTTTACAGTACTGAGGTCTGTGTAGCGATGGTGAATGTCGGTAGTGTGTGTATTTTTAATATGTCCCTCAGCCTGTGTACAGACTGCAGTAGATGTCATTGTTCTAGCTCCCCTTCTCTCAGATGTTACATGTTGTCCCACTGTACTGTACCATTTTGCCGTACATTTTTGTAGGGCCATACACACATATGTCCCATACCACAGACAGCCATCATGACAAACTGTGTAGCAGCCCAGTATATGTAGGGTCATTCTGTGAGTGGCACATATGAGGATGGTGTAGAACAGCAATATTATGCTAGCTTACCATATGTGGCTGTGACTGTGTTCACATTGGTGTGGTTATGCACTGTCACACAGGTGTATCTTACCCTGTGCTGTAACATGGCTGTTGAGCCTGCTATATATGCAGGTACATGTGCATTACCCAATATGAGATGTAGGCCAGTGTTGAGCCAGTCTGCCTGTAGCCTGCACAGTGCATTGTTACATGCCTAGCAGCTTAGTGTACTTAACCAGTGTGATGTTATGTGCAGATACTCACCAGATGTACTGCTGCTGGGCCTCCCTTAAACATTATGTATGTCAGACAGAGCAGTGGGATACTGTA